>NC_081558.1:187587703-187687094 GCF_022355385.1 Mustela nigripes
ACAGGGTCCTGGGATCGAGTCCCGCATCGGGCTCTCTGCTCAGCAGAGAGCCTGCTTCCTCCTCTCTCTCTGCCTGCCTCTCTGCCTACTTGTGATCTCTCTGTCAAATAAATAAATAAAATCTTTAAAAAAAAAAATGCGTTTGGCAGAACCGTATTAGAGCAAAGGGAATTAGGGAAAAATAAATAACTGCAAGGATAAGACAATGAACAATTTTATCTATTTTTTATTTTTTATTTTTTTTTAAAGATTATTTATTTATTCATTTCACAGACAGAGATCACAAGTAGGCAGAGAGGCAGGCAGAGAGAGAAGGGGAAGCAGGCTCCCTGCCGAGCAGAGAGCCCAATGCGGGGCTTGATCCTAGGACTCTGGGATCACGACCTGAGCCGAAGGTAGAGGCCTTAACCCACTGAGCCACTCAGGTGCCCCGACAATGCACAGTTTTAAATGGAAGCAGCCGTCTTACGATGCAAACACAGTGACTCGTTTTCCTCCATGTGTAGAGGAGATCGTCCACCCCAAAATGTACATCTCTGAGCCTTAAGATTTTGGTTTTGTAATTGCAATGTTTTTCTCTTTTTGTCATCTGCGTGCTTTGAAGGGAAACAGATATTTTTTTACCTGGATTGTCAAAGATAATATTCAACTTGTGGTCTACGGAACACCATATGAATTTTCTATTGCATTCTTGAGGGTTTTTCAAATTTAAGAAATATGGGAGTTGATAGATGGATGGCAGGCAAATCACGGATGGCTGATGGATTGATGATAGATAAAATTTGGTTCTGCATATTCTATTTAGATTAAATGTGTGATTCATTGTGAAAGTAATTTGTCCATTTTATTTTGGCTAGTTATTTCCAAAGTAGTTTAAAACACAGGTGTCCACTATACAGCTATATAAAATTATAAATTTCACAGGTTATTAGTGTCTTCCAACACACCTGGCATTTAGACATTGGAGTTTTGCTGAGGCGTGAGTTTGTACCTGGAGTTGGAGAGCAGATTTGGGAGTAAATGATTTGGATTGTGACTGGGCCTGGATGAGTCAGTGTTAAGGTACTGTTTGCTTCTTGGTATTTTAAACAAGAACTTATTTAAAGTAATATAGCATTTCTCATTAAGAGCAGTGGCCCTAACTCAAAAGAAATCTTCACTGAAAGTTTATATGAGTGTGAGGAAATGCATAGGAAACACCCTTAGGTAGGTAGTTGATTCAAGAGTCTTAAAGCCAGAAGACAATACACGTACAGGCTATGTTACAGTTGGGAGATCCTCATGAAGATGCATTTTTAGTTTTGAATAGATGTAGATTTGTTTTCAATCTCATAGAAAGTTCAAAAAAGTATTCAGATAAGGGGCCACTGGATGGCTCAGTCAGTTAAGTGTCTCACTTGGTTTTGGCTCAGGTCATGATCTCAGGGTGGTGAGATTGAGTCCTGTATCAGGCTCTGTGCTGGGCACGGAACCTGATTAAGATTCTCTCTCTCTTTCCCTTTCTTTCTCCCACCCCTCCTGCTGACCCCTCCTATCTCTCTAAAACCAAATTAAACCGATGGATTCAGATAATGTTATAAACATTGTACTGTTTTATACGTCGTTTTCACCTTGTGTTTTGTTTTTAACATAGTACCTTATAGAGGTTCCTCTGTGAATGCATTATTTTTAGCCCCTTATATAATGAAAAGGAGCTGGCTTTGTGTTCAAAGATGATTTTTTAACTCTGTTTATAGGTATCATTTAGGAATGGTCTGAAGCATATTGAAATTAAGAATATAGTTAGGGGGCGCCTGGGGGGCTCAGTGGGTTAAAGCTTCCGCTTTCAGCTAAGGTCATGATCCCAGGGTCCTGGGATCGAGCCCCGCATTGGGCTCTCTGCTCAGCAGCGAGCCTGCTTCCCTTCCTCTCTCTGCCAGCCTCTCTGCCTACCTGAGATCTCTATCTGTCAAATAAATAAATAAAATCTTAAAAAAAGAAAAGAAAAGAATATAGTTAGAAGTGGCAAGAATGCTCATTTTACTTTAAAACTATTTAAAAAGTTAGATCTAAACTATTTTTTTCATAATATACCAGAGTTATTTTTAAGCTCTCATTGGGCTTAAAACTGAATTGTGGATTTTTTTCATGTTTAAGTTTAGTATAAGCCAACATGCTATTTATGTATTTTTCTTAGATTTATTTTAGTGATGTTTTTATGTTTTTTAGTACTTCGTACTACAAAGTACTAAACCACACTAATGAATAGTGTGGTTCTCTTTGACTTTATATTGTTACTGTCATCTTTATCATTCTCTTTCTTGTGGAAATTTTAGTTTTACATCAATATTTCTTGATCTTAGTAGATGTATGCTTTTTTCCTCCAGTAGTTGTATTCTTAGAGGTCTTAAAGTTCTCCACAAGAATTTTTTTCCTCTATTCTTTTACATTTATTATACTTTAGAATATATAGGATATAAATATACCCCCAAGCTATCAAGCTAGTATTATAAAATGCTAGTACCATCATTTGCTTTTGTGTTGATCTTTTGCATTCATTTCCATTAGATTTTATTTAGTGGCTGCTATGTGCTAGACACTGCACTGTCATAGGCTCTTGGATCTAGCAGTGAACGGAGTGGACGAAAATCCTTGCCTTGACAGAGCTTACCTCTGATTGGAGGTGCAGGGAATGGCATTGACACCATGTTGCAAACTTCAGGGGTCTCTATGAAGTGATGTAGTCCCAGCAAGTGAATCCCAAATGACATTATATGTACTATGAGTAAAGTTTCTCAGTAGTTCAACTAGAGTACAAAAAGTGGTGGGATTTTATTTTACTTTTTCAAAAAGATTTATTTTAGACAAAACGTGTGAGAGAGAGAAACGTGCATGAGCTGGGGGGAGAGGCAGAGGGAGAGAGAGAATCTTTGAGCAGACTCTGCACTAAGTATGGAGCCCAACAGGGGTCAATCCCAGGACCCTGAGATCATGACTTGAGCTAAAACCAGGAGTCAGTCACAACCAACGGAGCCACCCAGGTGCTCCCAATGGGATTTTAGAGATACTTCTTTGATTCAGTCTTCCTGTAATGGTCAGTGTGTTTGGTTTGAACAAAGGTGTTTAAAAATATAACACAGCAGACCTTCACAATAAATATACCTTAAGACCACACTCTAGTTGGTTGGTTGACCTTGAATGGAGCTAATTGGATGATTATATTAGTGACTGGCTCATTTCAGAGTATCTTGACTTTCTATTCATTTGAATTGTGAGATTTTCATGTAGTCTAAACACTGAATTTTCCCCATATTGGATCAAATGATCTTATTGTTACTGATAATTATTGATGATGTAAGTTGGAGTACATTATATGTAAAACCAGTATTTGAAGGCCAAATGCTAGTAAGAATTAGCATTTGGGGGGCACCTGGGTGGCTCAGTGGGTTAAGGCCTCTGCCTTTGGCTCAGGTCATGGTACCGGGGTTCTGGGATCGAGCCCTGCATCGGGCTCTCTGCTCAGTGGGGAGCCTGCTTCCTCCTCTCTCTCTCTGCCTGCCTCTCTGCCTACTTGTGATCTGTCAAATAAATTTAAAAAATAAATAAAAAGGATTAGTATTTGGCTTTCAAATGCTTATTGACATATATTTATCTGAATTTATCAGCAAACTGTATAACAACGTGAATAGGTACAGCAAACTCTATAATATCATTAGATAACTTGATCCTAAGAAGAATAAGATAGAATTATGGTTAAACTGATATCAGTTCTTTAGCTTTTATTTCTTTTTTTTGTTAAATATTTTATTTATTTGTCAGAGAGAGACAGAGAGCAGAAGCAGGGTGAGATGCAGGCAGAGGGAGAAGCAGGCTCCCTGCTGAGTGCGGAGCGTGATGCGGGACTCCAGGATCATGACCTGAGCTGGAGGCAGAGGCCTTACCCACTGAGCCACCCAGGCGTCCCTAGATTTTATTTCTATAAATAAATCTGCATTTGATTCCTTGGACGATTTTATTATATGATCACTCTACATAGAGCTGTTCTGAATGATAAGAAATTTATTCTTATTATTGAAAACTTTACTTATATTACTGTCAAACTTATTTGATGATACTTTTCAAAAAAAGAAAACTGAATTTCGTACTCAAGAAATGAGAACTTTCATCCTTGGAATTCATTATCTTTTATTGATTACTCAGTTTTGACTAATTTGACTAATTTCCTTTTCATTCCTGGGATTTTGTGCTCTTCAGTCTTTGCATGGTACTTACCACATGAGTCCGTCTTGTGTGCCAATACTGAATTCTTAACTGGTAGGGCTTCAGTGACTATGCTCTGGCCTATATTTAGCACGTAGTGTATTGTTCTTTTGGAAATGGTGATTGATTTCGGGTAATAAAATCTGTCACTAAAGAAAAGTAGAGTTTAAATTGCAGAGATTATATATGTGAACCATTTATTAATAGCGCCACTTTCTCCCGCTAAGTTGTTAGTTCCTACCTTTGACAGGTAAGGGCTTGATGTTTTTCACTTTGATTCCTCTTTTAATCTCCATGTGGGACAGATTTTCATGATTCTCTCTGTAACGTTTTGTCTTCCTAAAACCAAATTGTCTGAACGTTCTGATGTTTGGAGACTGCCGGAATACTTGGCCTGAATTCTGATAATTTTTCAATTGGTAACATACCCTTCTATTTAGTCTCTTTTGGACTGACGGATGCTTTGCAAATATTTCCATAAGCTATTCTGAGTGCATGTATTACGATTTTTTTTCTATCCTAGCTTTATTATAATGTTAGTAATCAGTGAAACTAAGACACTTTAGCTATTAGATTAAAGCTTTTTTCAATTTACCATTATATGTCATGTATATGACTTCACAGTCCTAGTGTCCTTATGACTTATTTCTTTATTTTAATTGTGTTTGGTTTAATTTTGCTTTTAAAGCTTATTCATTTTCTGTCCTAGTGTTTTTCATAAAACTATCATGTTATTTAATTTCTATCACATTTTCCCAATCAGCCAGTCCAGAAAAACTGGAATTTTTCTCTTTTTTTTAGTGAATCCACACTGATTCCTTGTGATTGCCTTTTCCTTTCTAATCTTCCCTAATCCATTTATTATTTAAATGAATCATTTCATAATAACACTGAAATTGCTGCTAAGATCATTTGCTGGCCAGTTGAAGACTCAAGTTTTACTCTGTTTTTAAAACTGTAAAATGAAATTTTAAATTTCTTAGTTTTGTCATTTTTTCACCTTGCCATGATTTTTCTGGAGGCTAATAAAACTTTAACATTTCAGTACAGTTCTATTAAAAATTCCTATTTTTAAAAAATATAGTTTAACCTTCTAATATCTTATTTGTCAATAATTTATTCATTTTGAAGCACAACAGAGAGTTGTAGAATTATTGCTTTGGATCTAAGGGAAATTTCAGTAGAATAGAAGTATTTAATTTAAGGTAACTTGTTGAAGTAACAGTAGTTCATGTTATGAAAGTAGCAATAGTTTGAGACAACATTGTAGTTTTAGATTCTATTTTTTGATCTATCATATGGTAGAATCACAATGGTTGATACTGTGTAATACTAAAATTAGTATAATTTCTTATAGTATGAAATTCTGTACTTCGTTGTTTCTAATTAAATATTTTTAAACTTTATCATATAGTCAGTAATAAAGCAAAAAAAAAAAAGTCCAGGAAATATTGAATTCTTCAGAATATATGGTTTTTCTTATTTCTTTTTTTTTTTTTTAAAGATTTTATTTATTTATTTATTTGATAGGCAGAGATCACAAGGAGGCAGAGAGGCAGGCAGAGAGAGAGAGAGAGGGAAGCAGGCTCCCTGCTGAGCAGAGAACCCGATGTGGGACTCGATTCCAGGACCCTGAGATCATGACCTGAGCCGAAGGCAGTGACTTAACCCACTGAGCCACCCAGGCACCCCAGAATATATGGTTTTTCAAAGATTCTTTTGCCCCATACTTTTAGCTTCTCTAGCATTCATTGTTAATGCTCCATATTCTATGTATTACATATTATTAATATATGTGTGATACCATGTGTGTAACACAAATATTTGAAAGGCAAATGCTAATTTCCTTACTACATATGTATTACATGTATATTATTAATGCACATTATGAAATAAGGTATTTTGCATTTTAAAGTTAGTTTTATGATGGCTTTAGAAAAGTATTAAAGGCTTATAAATTTGAGAGAAAATTAACTACTTAAACATCTTTCACATCACAGAATTTTATGGGTATACAGTTGTGAAGAGACAAGTATATTTTAATAAGCAATGACCCAGTAAACATTTATTTTGTGCCTGCTGTGTTCTAGGTAATTACTAATTATAGGAGATAAAAGTAATTTTTCTTAAAAGTGCTGTAAGTTGAGTGATTAAATATATTTTAAGTACCTCATCTAATGTAATATTTTAACTTATATTTCCTTCAGAATATTTCTTTGAACACTGAGCTTATACTGACTGTTGGTACTTTATAGTTAGCAACAGAGGTCATATATCTTAAAGAATATTCCTTCTACATTTCCAAAGTGGCCTAGGGATATGATGGAAATTTGGGTCACAGAGACAGACAAATTGGGTTTGAGTGCAAGCTAAGCTTAGATTAGCCTTAGACTGGTTATTTGATTTCCAAAGGCTTAGTTTCCTCATCTGTAAAATTGAAATAAAAATACCTATGTTAATCACAGTGTTGATGTATATATTCAATAAGATCACTGAAATGTAAAATATGCAGCGTAAGGTGTGGCCCATAGAAGTGACCTGAAAACAAACAAATGAACACATAAAAAGGATATTTATTAACCCTTTGACTTTTCTCTTCTTCCCTGGAAAGCATTTACCAAAAATAAATAAATAAATAAATAAAAATCCCCCAATCCTCTCCAGAATATGCATGATAATAAATTTAGATTTTTGAAGAAATAGTCCTTTAGTTTAATTTTATGGTGGACCCTTTACATGACTCAGACATTAGAAATGTCTATTTTGGAGTATTTTCCAAATTGATATCCTATTTTTTAATTTACTCACATGTAAGAAGAAATCTCCTTAGTCCCAAGCCTATGACAAGTAATAAAACACTTGTGCAGACTATCACTCTGGGAAAAAATTGGAATTCATGTCTTTGATGTTGTTTCAGCTAGGGTTTCAATTCATGGACAGAAATCTGTGGAGAATCCAGAAGTAAGATCTAACGGTTTCGCCAGCTCATCTATTTTCCTCTCGAAGGAAGAGATAGGGCAAAATTGGATATCTCCAGAGGGAGATCTAAGTGCAGTGGCACAATAAATCCCCTTTGGACTGACAGAGCTACCTGAGTTCCTTTGGAGAGCTAAAGGAGCGGGGAAGGAGAGGAAACAGGCTGACTGATTTAGGGACTAAACCTAGCCCTTTAATATAAAGAGGAGAGTTCCCAGTATTTCCCTTTAGACTGTTTTGGGGAGGGGAAAGAAATTGAATAAATAGGATAGAATATTAGTATTCTTAATATGTATTCCAGAAAAGAAAAGAAAGGAAAGATCATTATCAAGTCAGTCTTATCTAATCCCTACTTTTTTTCTGCTCTTCAACAAGAGAAGGATCTGTTTCTCCTTAGTTGGGAAATAGGAGCATTTTCAGTGTTCTCTTTCCTAACTTTCCAATGAAGCCTACATTAGAATTTGTAAACTTTAGAGTGACGCGGTCTCTTGAAACATCCTTCCATACTTCACGTTTTAAGTATCTCTTCATTCAGGAATTTCTGAAGTGAAAACGGTATTTATGGAGTTAGCAGTATCATGGGAATTTCTGAAATTCTTAGACTTGGACTATTGAATTAAATAAGATTTTTGGATGGGCAAATACTTTGATTCATCTGCAGAACTTCCTGATAATGTGAGTGTTACAACCTGGAAACTAGCCTACTTTTAAATCGCACATGGACCCCAACTCTCACTCCCCAATGTTGTATTTAATTATGGGTATCTAACTAATCCGAATTGGTCCTTCAGTCTGCTTGTTTAATATCATGTCGCGGTCTCTAAGGCAGTTGCTGACTGTTCGGAAAAGGGAATAATCCTTCTCAACTGTCAAACATCAAATGGAAGGTCATAAACCTTGTAACAATAAAAAGAAATTTCTTTTGTCCTTTTGTAGTCCTCAAGGATTCCAGAATAGATTCAAATCGCAGTAGAGGAAGTTGAAACAAGAGTAGAGTTGGAAAGTCCAGACCAGATTTATCAAACCAGACATTGTGCCCTACCCCCCAACTCAGCCTAGTTTGGGGTTACTTTCTTATCAAAGGACACAGACAGTTCTGGGAAAGTTGTCTGTGTTCCCCCCCGGAGTGGTTCTCCTTACCATCACATCAGTCAAGTTTGCTAGGGAGAGGGGTGAGAAGGAACGGAGGGGGTTGGTCACCAGAAGGAATCCTAGAAGAGTATCTGTTAAAAGTCAGAAAATTCCTTAGGCTGAAGTGTATGTGGTCACAAGTCTCAGAAAACAGTGAAATGTCAGGCAACTTCTACTCACGTCTCATAAAACAGTGGCGATAAAATATGGCCCAGGAAGACCTACACTCAATCATAAGTCTCATATTATTGATAACATAGCAAGTGACAAAGAAAAGCTCTTTTTGCCCAGAATTGATGGGTCATGAATTTAAAGCAAAGGGGGATGGGTTTCTGTCATTCTTTGTCTCTTGTTAATACAACTGAACATTAGCAGCACATTATGATGACGGATGGATTTATTCCACGTTCCGGTAGATGGATGCTGAAATTCTTAAGTGGGTCTGTTTCAGACCCAGGTTTTTACACATTTTTTTTTTTTTAACCCAAAACTTTGCTTTACAGATTCCTTTTTGCTATAAAAGCATGTACCACCAAGAATGTCTTTTCCTGATACTTAGCTTTACGAAAGATGAGTCGATTCCCAAATTGCCCTTGCTTTTCTTTTACCCGTTGTAAACATAAAATGAGAAAAAAACAAGGCCCACTGATACAAAGAAGGAAAAGAATGCAGAAGTAGCAACTTTCAAAAATTCAGATGCGTAGTGAAGATTGTGTAGCTTTGTCAAAATAGTAGTGCTGTGAGTGGAAAAAAATAAATTGTACTTTAGTGAAATCAAGTGGTACCATGTGAAGTTGAAGCTAAGGGAACGGAAAGTTGTGGTGTTTGGGTTTTTTTTTTTTAAGGGAATTTAATGAATTATAAGAAAAGATGAAAAGCTAAAGCTCAACATATTATAAATTACATAATAAAAATGAAACTGACTCACATGAGAAGCGCAGAGCTTCATCATCCTTAACTCTCAAAGGTTTGGAATCCTGTCTGATGTCACAGACTGAACCAGGCTTTATGGCTGGTTGCCACCGACTTTCATACGGGAGTCCTTCCCTCCTACTTCAAGCGCTCACGCTCACATGGACACCTCACATTGACACTGGTGACTTTACATGACTTACCCCCCCACCCACCTCCCCCGCCCCTTTCAGAAGGTTACTCTTTGAAGAAAACAAGGAAATGCAGCTTTCCCTAAAATAGGCAATGCAGGATCTCATATTTTTGATAGCACCATAACAGCTGACAACAAATGGCATTTACGGGGTACTTTCCGTATTTCGGGAGTTATACCTAGTGCTTTACACGCACTACGTCACTTCATCTTTAACATAATCTCAGGAAGCGTGTGCTGCCCTTTTAATTCCCATTTTACAGGTGTGGAAACCGTTCTAGAAAGGAGACTTCCTCACTGCCATGGAGTTAGTAGGTAGAGACCCGGGTCCCAAGATGGGCAGACTCTCTTGCCTGTGACTTTTTTCATTCTCTTTCATCTTCTGTTTCTCTCTTGCTCACAGTATCTTGGTATTACCTGGGAAACCATGTGCCCAGACTGACAGGCTGAGTCCTACTATGGGCAATCATTTTTTACCCCTTGCCTTTGGTGATGGGCTCCGCCATGACTCCAGAGGTTTGCAAGAGTCCGTTTGCACCAGAGTGCTCCTGGGAAGCATTTCCTCCATGTAAGGCAGTGCAGGAGAAAAGCCTTTTTATTCTGTCTATTTCTATTCTATTTCTGTCCCTTGGAGGACACTGTTGTGTGAGAATCATTTCTTTCCCATAAGGCCGTGCAAGGGAAAAAGATTCGTATTCCTGACCACTTCCGTCCTTCTGAAGGTAGCGTGAGAATGAGATGCCGGCCCCTGTGGGAGTCCTCACTTGATCACAGGTGGAGACATGGCCAACACACTTACGTGGAGAACTAAGGTCCCTTCAGGGACCTTGAAGGCATCAGAGACCCTAATATCCAACAACCTCCAGACTTACTGCCAACTTATTTTCATTGTGGTATCCTGTCACTTGCGGGCAAATAGGAAGAGTTAGCCAGGCCCCCTAAGACCAGTCAAGCGAACAAAGCCAGCGGAGGCAAAGGTGGCACACGAAGTCAGTGCAGATGAAAAATAAGAACTGTGAACACAATGAGTGATGAAAATACCCATTAAAAAGTAAAGTTGTTTTTTGCTCTTAAATTCATGACCCATATTCTACACAAAGTTCTTTTTGTTTTCCGTTGCCATGGTATCCTCTTATTTTAAACAACTGGAGAAAGCATCTTAATCTTTGAAAGGGTGACCCCAATGTTGGTGACCTGTATATTGAAGTAATTCCTCATTATATTGTTTACATAAAGCAGACGCGAGAAACACTAACTTCTTGCTTAAAGCTGATTAATTGTGGGTGTGAAGCGGAATATAAATTTTTGATAAAACACACACAAAAATGTTGGTTTAAATGCAAAAGATTCAATCTCCCAAATATTACATGCAACTTTAATTACTGGGTTAGGTTGAACTATTAGAGGCCGATGGATTCAAAATTTTTAACTCTAAAAATACTCAGACCATTGCTTTGATTAAAAAGATAATATCATTGATGTAGGAGAGTTAAATATCAAATTCATTGAATCATTTGTTGCAGCAGAAATTAAAAAAAAACTGTGATGCTTATTTTTAGTTGATTTTCAGCTTTAAAATTTTATATTAATGTGTTCATCGTAGACATGTTGATTTTAAACAGAAGTAACTTTGTAATTTACTGTTTGATAGCCAAAATTCATTCTCGCTCAACACTTTTAACATCATTTTATGCAAGCTTGCAAAATAAAACAAAGTTTGCCACGCAGAAACAGGGCTTTCTGTTTCTGCCTATACTTCTTAAAAAAGTTTTTTTTTTAAATAAAAAGCTACATAGTTGAAGAGAAGTATTACCTTTTGACATCTACATACTCATTGTTCTTTCTAAGCTTTTGTTCCCCAGCTCAGGCTGAGAATGGATAATTATATGTAATGGAAGACAGCTGTGATGTACCAAGTGTATTTTTTCCCCTTTTTATCTTGTGTTTGAGTGCATAATTCCCTTCCCGCTTCAGTGTTATATAATGCTCAATGTCCCTATGTTTACTTTATCCTGAAATTTTAGTGTGAGGACTTTAACAACAAAATTTAATAGTTTCGTTGCTACCTTTGGGTAATGCCTTAAATTATGGATTAAAGCATAAGATTTCTAATAGGAGACCATTTTGTTGAGCAGGATGGTAATTGCTCTGTGTATCTAAAAAAAAAAAATGCCATCAGGAAAAGAAGAGACAGTAACATTTTAAATTGCCCATTAAATTCACTCCAATTTCTTCAAGATGGGATTGGGAAGGAGACAAACCATAAGAGACTCTTAATCTCACAAAACAAACTGAGGGTTGCTGGGGGGAGGGGGGTTGGGAGAGTGTGGTGGGGTTATGGACATTGGGGAGGGTATGTGCTATGGTGAGTGCTGTGAAGTGTGTAAACCAGGAGATTCACAGACCTCTACCCCTGGGGCTAAAAAACATTATATGTTTATAAAAAATAAAAAAAAATTTTTTCACTCCAATTTCTTTTTAGGTTTTTCATTAGATGATGTCGTCAACTTTTTGGCTCTTGTTTTCTTTTTCGATTCTAACTCAGAATGTGACTCGGTGTGCACGTGTGCATGTACGTGTGCGTGTGCACGCTTGTGTGTGTGTGTGTGTGTGTGTGTGTGTGTGTGTGTGTCTGGGTGCTCCAAGGTTTGCCTTCACATCCTCTCTAAAATTTGGTGATAGGCCTCTTACTGAGTGTGTGGCGCTCGTATTATAATCGTTTTCTTCTTTGCTCTGGTTCTATTGGTACATTTGCTGAAAGAGGAACACAGTCTTGTCAAGTCCTGGTGGCTCCACGTGTTCCCTTTCCTTGGGTCCTGAATTCTCTCCACATACCTTTTATCAGTGGTAATTGGGTAATTAGCCAGAAAGGCTGTCGCCTGAGCAAGGGAGTAAGAAATGTCTCATTGAACAAAATAATCTTTCTTTGTGCTCATGATTCATTTTTGATATGCTGCAACTCTATCAGCAGGGAAACTTTCCTCCCCATCGGGAATCTAACAAGCCTTTAAGACCCAAAGAGACAGGAGCTGCTAGGCTATTAGTCTCAATTCTAAGGCAAATCGGTTACTCAGCTCTACTTGCATTTTGCACTAGCCCAGCAGGAGCTCTTAGGAGATGGCAGAAATCTTCTGTTGAAGATTTGATGAATAACATGATAAGAGTTCTATTGTGGGCCACTTGAAGAAAATTTGTAGCCAATTTGGCTTTTAAAACAAGCTGGAAGGCATTTCTGGAAGTCTGAAGAGCCCACTGGGTTATTTGGTTTCAACTCTATTTTGATGCGGCGTGTAGATATCCGGAGCAAAATGCCCTTCAGTGAAAAAAAATTTCTGTTTCTGGCTATCAGTTGCATCACGATTCCCAAGCAAATAGCTGAGTAAAAGAAAACATCCCTTAAAGACTCCACTGCATTCTTGTAATAAATCACAAAAACATTGGTATCAGCTTTCTTAGTCATTCTGCAAGACTATAGTTAAGAATATTTCCAGATGTGTCTTACTGAAGGGAAGGTAATTTTCTTTCATGCACAAGAGATCCTTTCTTAGCATTGAAGGGAGAGAAAAAAATCAAACACTTTTTTAGCCCTCTGCAGGTGACAAAATTTCAATTTCCTGTATCCTCAGACTGCTAGCATTTTGCTTCTCTCCCATGGGAATGAAGAGATATAATCATAAGACTACACATACATCCAAGGTAATATAAATGAAGAAGGCAATTTTCTGGTTTCCTGACAAGGTAGCTTCATGGAACAGTAATCTGAAGAAAAGAAAAGAGTGCACAGGAATGGAACTGATTGCTTGGGTTTGTGGTAAAGGACCCAACCCTTGAAATATTCAAGTTAAGAGCAAAGAGATTTTCTTAATGAGGTACTGAATTGTTCTCCAGGATAAATAGAAACTTCAGTGAAAATAATGTCTCAATTTGTCAAAATTAATAATAGACCAAATCTTTCTAATAAGAACTACAAACCTAGTGGGCAATTTTGTCTTCTTATTCTAATCACATTCTTAGTTGGTGGTAAGTGAGGCACAAAAGGATCTATTACAGTCTAAACTCTCCTGTGTAAATTGCTGCTATGTATAGTATCACAGTTTGATACCAGTAGAGATCTTTTATGGTCTGGTATTTCAGACAATATTTCTTTTTTCTCTCTCCCATCATCTACTATTCTCAGGAGATAAATGCAGTGTAGACAAAGCCCTGTACGAACTGTAATTATACATAGCAATTTTGAAGCCATGTCAGTTAAGTTGTTTCTACATTCACCAGTGCAAAATAGGAATTATGTGGATGAATATTTAACAATTTTTAAGGGTTCTCAGATCCCCAAGTGTATTTTATTTTACTTCAATCACCTGGATTGCTATGTGAATTTATGCCTCAGGAGTGCATTATTACAAAATACGTTTCTGGTTTTCTATCACCATAATAGTGGTCTCTTTATTTAAGAAAATACGTGCATAAGAAAATTTTAAAAAAAATGTCTGTGTATTGAAGGAAATGGCATGAGGGAGGTGGAAAGCAGGGTTCTACGGTCTAAAAATTTAGTGAAGAAAGACAAACAGCTTTCTTTAAGGGTAGGAGTTAGCAGTCTCCATCTTCCCTATGTTATTTTTAAAAGGATTTTGTTTGTTTGTTTGTTTATTATTTCTTAGAGACAGAGAGCACTCGAGCCATGGGCAGAGCAGAGGGTGATGGTAAGGGAGGGAGAAAGACTTTCAAGCAGATCCCGCACTGAGTGTGGAGCCTACGTGCCAGGCTCCTCGAAGGGCTGGATCCTAGGACCCTGTGATCATGACCCTGAGATCATGACTCTGAGATCATGACCTGAGATGAAACCAAGAATGGGACACTTAACTGACTGAACCACCCAGGCACCCATTCCCTCCCTTATTTTAAGTGAATTGTCTCTCTTTGGGCACAGGTGGTTCAAGGAATACTTGTGAGAAATGCTGTTCTCTATGCATTTTTCTTCCTTCCCCCGCTCACAGCCTTGTTATTAATAAATAGAAAATAATTTTCTAAAATTTTTATTTCTTTTGGTTGAAAAATGTTTGTATTTGTTAATAATTTTAATACTTTAAGCAAACTATAATCTAAATTAATTAAATCTAAATTTAATTATAATGAGATAGGATTTATTTATTTATTTATTTATTTATTTATTTTAAGATTTTACTTTGTGAATAATCTCTACACCCAATGCATGTCTCCAACTTGCAACCCTGAGATCAGGAGTCATGTGCTCCACTTACTGAGCCAACCAGGCACCCCCAAAAAGAGAGTTTTAATGAGCATACAAATAATATTCATGTAAATGCAAAGACGAGAGAGTTGAAATTTGTTTATTTTCCATAATGTGTAATATTTTGTGCCTGTTTGGTAAACATAAGATAGAATTTCTAAGAAGTATTTTGTTACAGTTGAATTTGGATGAAGCATCTATCATACACACAGATGTAGATAGGTAGATAGATAAGATATATATCTTTTATTTGAGAATCATGTCCCAACTTTTTTTTTTTGAAGAACTTATCCATTTATTTGGGAGAGAGAAAGACAGAGCATGAGTATGAGTGGAAGGTGAGGGCAGAAGCAGAGAGAGATGGAGAAAGCAGACTCCTCACTTGCTGGGACCCCAACATAGGGCTCTTTCCCAGGCCCTGGAGATCATGACCTGAGTTGAAGGCAGAGGCTTAACTGACTGAGCCACCCAGGTGCCCCTCATGTCCCAACATTTTAATGTAAAGCTAAATGTATTTTATATTGGAGTGCTGGCTTGTCAGCCAAAGAGTTTTAGCATTACCTGTGTATTGAGTTAGCACATTCCCCCATGAAACTACAAGTAAATGGAACTTTCTGTGTCTTTTTAATTTCTTCTTAAAAATCATAATTAAATTGAGCTTCTTTCTTTCACTATCAGAACCTTTTCCTAAAAATACTACCGATAAAATAATCTTTGATTGTAGAATTTGACTTCTGTGACCTTGTGAATAAAATTGCATTCCATAGTTTGCATTAAACCTAAGAAATGTAAAGATAAGACTATATTTTTGCCCAAATACATTTAACTCAGAGACCTTGCTGTCAAGTGAGAGGACTATAAATTGGTAGTAAAATTAACACATAGTAATTTATGAAGCATATCGAATGATTCTCTTTTCTTGGCAATTTTTGTTATTCCTTGTGGTTTATGAGCTGTGAAACTTGAGAAGTCACTGTAATAAGGATGATGGGTAAACATTTGAACTTTTCTATTAAATATAAAATATTGACTAGGGGACTAAACACCATGGCCCTGGAAGTAATGAGTGAGGATGCCAGGTGGTGTGGAGAGTTCTGAGGGTACAGAGAGACTGTTAAAGCAGAAGGAATATTAGATAAAAGTAGAATTTTTTCCACAGATGTAGTTATTTTGGAGTATGGAAGTTGTTTTAGAGAACTAACAAGCTAGATTTGAAATGCAGATCTGTTTGAGATCATTAAGAAAAATTGAGGTCTTCCTGTGAAGACAAGATTATTCTGGATAATAACTGGCATTACATGTGTATCACCATCAAGATTATAATAGATGGCATGATTTGATAGTAGCTAACTGCTGTCTCTCAAACCATAATGACGTTTAATTGAAAATTTGCTATCATGCTTTATCCTGTCTCAAAAACAACAATTATACTTTACATAACTTTGAAACATATTTAATTGAATGCATATATTTAGAATGCATGCTCTGTGCAAAGCACTGTTCTCGGTACTAGTGGAGAGTGCAAGCATGAAACACTCTCTGACATTCATAGTGTTCAAGTACTTTTCTCAAAAAGGCAGGCAAATCAATAACTATTATACAAGATAGTATGTGGTATGTGCAGTAATAAAGATGGTTCATCAAGCAATTAAGTTTTTGTGTAATCTTTTTACCAGCTTTATTTTTAAGAGAAAGAGAGAGTTAGTCAGTTTGCCGGGGGGTGGGGGAATGGGGGTGGGGTGCACATGGGAGATGGGCAGAGGAAGAGGGAGAAGGAGCCTTAAGTAGGCCCCATGCCCAACACAGAGCCCGAGATGGGGCCCAGTCTCACAACCCTGAGATGATGACCCGAGCTGAAATCAAGATTTGGACACTTCACTGACTCAGCCACACAGGCATCCCTGAAATATTAAGTTAAAAATGGAACATCAGAAATATTTAACTGCAAACAAGTAGAAAATATGGCTGTGAAAAAAAGTTGTTTTTTTTTTTTTTAACCACTTTGGTAGAATACTGTATTTGCCAGTTGCGAAGAAGAATCAAAGCACTGTAACATTTCACCACAGAGGAGTTGCTGTGAAATTTATGGCAATTTTGATAGCAATTTGTTGTTATTTTGCTTTGTACATTTTGTTCCAATTATTTGTTTTCCCCCAAGTATTGCACAAAAGGAACTGTGCTTGATTAATCCAATTCAAATTAATAAGTAAAATGTGCAGACACACATCCTGAACTAAACAGTTCCTTACAAGCCAGGCAACACAGTAGTGTAGTATCCCAGGTACAAAAACAGTAATATATTACATTCTAAAATGAATAAATGGGGGGTGTTTGGGTGGCTCAGTCAGTGAAGTGTCTGCCTTTGAGTCAGGTCATGATCCCAGGGTCCTGGGATTGAGTCCCACATCGGGGCTCCCTGCACAGCAGGGAGTCTGCTTCTCCCTCTTCCTCTCTCCCCTCCCCCCACCACTTGTGCTTGCACTCTTGCACTCTCTCTCAAATAAATGAATAAAATCTTTTAAAAAAATTGAATAAACGGTAATGCAAAAAATTCGAGATCTATTTTAGTAAAGATACTGTTCTCCATTACAATATGAAAATTCATCTGATAAAACAAAAAAACTACTTTTTTTGCAATTTATAATCATAAAGGTTGTATAATTAAACAATATCATCTGAGAGTGATTTTTAAAATGTCTTTTGTCTCTTTCCCTTGTTCTCCCCTGAAAAAAAAATCGTGTGTGTGTGGGTGTGTGTGTTCTTATTTACTTAGATACAAGAGAGATTTTCTATATATGTTAAAGAAGTTGCTGTGAGGGCGCCTGGGTGGCTCAGTGGGTTGGGCCGCTGCCTTCCGCTCAGGTCATGATCTCAGGGTCCTGGGATCGAGTCCCACGTCGGATTCTCTGCTCGGCAGGGAACCTGCTTCTCTCTCTCTCTCTCTCTCTGCCTGCCTCTCCATCTACTTGTGATCTCTCTCTGTCAAATAAAGAAATAAAAAATCTTAAAAAAAAAAAAAAGAAGTTGCTGTGAAAAGCAAAAGATCTTCTTGCTAAGACTTTTAGATCCTAAAAGTGGTTACATTTAATTAAAAATACATCTACTTATGTAAGCTAACCTTGAGAATGAATTTTGAGGTTAATTTAGCTTTAAGTAATTAACTTAGTTGTTAGAGAATTTATCAACTTTCAAACAATGCGTTGCTATGTAAAAATATCTTTTTGAGTAACTTTTATATCCCTGAAAAATTTATTTGCCTATATAAAATCTTGCTTAAAAATTTATTAAATGTACTAAGGTATAGACTCTTCATGTGTAGACCTCCCAGGAGAAATGCTGAATCAGTTTATATCCGAATTCTCTCAAATTACATTGCTTACACTAGGCAATTAATTTGTTTTCACTTTCATAAACATTGTGGATAGCAGGATTATTTCTTTTGGCTAACACCTAGCAAACTGACCATCCAAGGCAAAGAAAAGGGTTCAGAAGGCAAAAGGCATTCCTTCATAAGCTATGAAGCCAATTGTTTGTTTTGTGTGCTTGTTTTTATTTTTTTTTATTATTTTTTTTAAAGATTTTTTATTTTTTATTTGACAGACAGAGATCACAAGTAGACAGAGAGGCAGGCAGAGAGAGAGGGGGTAGCAGGCTCCCCGCCAAGCAGAGAAGCCCGATGCGGGGCTCGATCCCGGGACCCCGAGACCATGACCTGAGTCGAAGGCAGAGGCTTCAACCCACTGAGCCACCAGGCGCCCCTGTGTGCTTGTTTTTAGGAGAAGAGGGGTAAATACGATAGATCCGTGTAGTTTGGAAGATAAGTTAACATATTCTTCCTGATGGAGAAGGGGGAAATGCCAGTCTGTTCCTAGGAAGATGGGAAAGGGGTAGTCAATGAATTTGTGGACTATGTAAGTAGCAGAGAATGCAGCAAGCCAAGTTTCTGAAGGACCTTAGACTGTTCTGATGGCCATAATCTCACAGCCTGCAGAGGCAACAGGTTGTTGTACAATAAATTTTAATTACAGGACATAAAAAGTTATGTTATTCTCAGCTGAATCAGTGTGCTGCGGATTCTACCATATTATCCCAGATGAGACATTTGTCTATCTAACATTTGCCAAGATGATCTTGCCGGTCAACACACCCGCCCGTCCCTCATTCTTCCACTCTCAGTAGTTGGACCAGAAATAGCAGGCAGGGCAACAGTGACAGCATTTGGGTATATTTTGGCCTATTTCCCTAGCCTACTAACTGAAAGCAGCTGACATTTAACTGAAAGAACATGGTGGATTGAAACCAAGCATATGAAATTTCAGATCCAAAGAATCCCCTGAAATGAAGAAACTATAAAACAAGTGGAATTTTTGGCCCTCCTCCTGTAGTAACTGGGAGGAACCGTTGGCTCGTGGTAGGGAGACTATGTTCCCCAGATTCCCGTGCACTTCGCACTACTAAAATTTCCCAGTAGTGAATGATACCAGGCTGCAGTTGGCGGTCCCTCTGCATATGGCCTCCACTGCTGGCTTACCCATTCTGCATTCACACTGTTTCTTCTCACATAGTTTGCATATTTTCTGATTGGTGGCTGCTTCTTACCCTTAGTCCTAAAAATCCAAAGTTTTGTGGTGAAAAATCCAAGTATGGTCTATAAAATCTGAGAGTGTTTCAGTGGATGCGGAAGACAATGTTACAGTTCCAGACAGATCGGTTGCTGAGACTATTAGGTCTCTAGATCATTGAGGACCCGTACCACTTCTTAACTGTGACACACGAGACAACTTAGGTCACGTGTTTCCCCTCAGTTTCTTCAACTGAATGATAGAAAATTATAGAGACTGTCCTGTAGATTCTTTGAATGAATTAAGTGATATACACCATTTAGAACACTTCTTGGCTCAGAGTAAACATTCAATAAATACTTTCCATGATTACCATATTGTTTTTATTGATATTACCCTGGTATAGATGCGATTGGGTATTTCGTCTGAAAACTGGATGTTTTAGGGACAGTTTAAGATCCAACTTTTGGAAGATTAAGACTATTTTAAACTTCATTAAGAGCCTTTAAGAGTACAGGCTTGGTCCTTGACATTTCCAAATGGGTGTTTCTTAACCAGCTGGACTAGAGGTTTGGAAGGGATTTGGGGAATGGGGTGTATTAGAATGTCAAGGGTATATGACACCCTGCAAATGCTGGTGTAAACATCCTCCACCCAAACACTATCCTCTGGTAATTGCTGAGAGGTTTACATCATATGCCCCAGAGTAGGAGAAAAGCTAGGGACCATATTTATGAGCTATATTAAAAATGTTTTTACTTATTTAAATTTTGTCCGGTTTCCTTGAGTAAAAGTGACTTTTTAAAGACTAATCACTAGGGGTACCTGAGGGGCTCAGTCGGTTAAGTGTTTGCCTTCAGTCCAGGTCATGATCCCGGGGTCCTGGAATCAAGCCCCATATGGGCTGCTGGTTCAGCTGGGAGCCTCCTTTTCCCTCCCCCTCTGCCTGCTGCTCCCCCTGCTTGTGCTCTCTCTTTCCTGCGTGAGCGCGCTCTCTCTCTGTCAAATAAATAATAGAAATAAGAAATCTTAAAAAAAATTAAAGACTAATTGTTTAGATATTCTCAGATCCTTGACAAAACCTGCTGCCTTAAATTTGTTGTGTTCACCTCCTCTTGCTGCTTTAATCACCACAAATTTAGCAGTTAATTTAAAACAATACACACTTATCTCACTGTGATACAGCTCCGAAGTCTAAACGAGCTCAGCTAGTCCTTTGCTTGGTATCCCATGATCTAGAGTGAAGATGTCACTTAAGGCTGTGTTCCTTACTGAAGATTTTAGAAAAAAATCCACTCCCAGTGTCATTCAGGTTGTTGGCCAAATTCAGTTCATTGTGGTTGGGGTTGTAGGAATAAGGTCCCTGTTACCTTGTTGCCTGTCAGACAGAGGCCAATCTTTGCTCCTATGGGTTAACTCTATTCCAGCAAGGGCTGACTAATTCTCTCTCATGCCTTTTGGCCACTCTGATTTTGCTGCATCTCTCTGATACAGATCAGAGAAAGCTCTTTGCTTGTAAGGGTTTCTGTGATTACATCAGTCCCGTCTGGGTAATCTAGTATGTCCTCTGTATCTTAAGGTGTATTGCCTTAATTATACCTGCAAAGCCCCTTTTGCCATATGAGGTAACAGTATTCACAAATTCAAGGGAGTAGGAAATGGATATCTTTGGGAAGCTAGTCTACCACCCTTGGGTTTTTCTAAATCCAAATATTCTAAAATGGGAAAGTCTTACAAAACCTTTTCTATCTCATTAATAATTGTTCAGCGGGGGCGCCTGGGTGGCTCAGTGGGTTAAGCCGCTGCCTTCGGCTCAGGTCATGATCTCAGGGTCTTGGGATCGAGCCCCACGTCGGGCTCTCTGCTCAGCAGGGAGCCTGCTTCCCTTCCTCTCTCTCTGCCTGCCTCTCTGCCTACTTGTGATCTCTCGCTGTCAAATAAATAAATAAAAATCTTAAAAAAAAATAATTGTTCAGCAACTTTTATTAAATATCCTAGGATGTCTAAGAAACTTACTCTTGTTGAGAAATAAAGACAATGTACACCTACTTAGCTATAAGTGGCTCAAGGGGGCTATGAAAAAGAAAAGAAAAAGAAAAATGTACATAAAGGAAATTGTAGTTATTTCTAATAGGAAGAAAAAAAAGATCAAGGAAAGTTTCTTTGAAGAATATCCTGAAGGATGAAAATATCCTTTTGAAAAATATCCTGAAGGATGAACAAGGGAAAGGTATTTTTCTGTTTCATGGATGATAAGACATAAAAGCAGAGACATATGCTATATTCAGGACGTGGCATCAGCTAGGTAGGATTCATGGCAATATATAATGAAAATGGAACTTTCTGTGACCATGCTAAGGAGTTAGAACTTAATTCTATGATAGGAGTCAGTGAAGCTTTTAGACTGTAGGAAATAATAGACTAAAAGCCATGTTTTAGAAAAGGCAAGCCTGCTGTCACTGTGGAGAATGGATTGCAGGCAGGAATCCCACTGGAAGGAGCCTCCAAGGGCAGGAACGTGGCAGGGGGAATGGTAGAAATTGCGCAGTTAGGTTGAGAAATTCTTGCAGGATCATTGACCGACTGAATGAAGGGATGCAGGTAAATGTAGGGTCCAGATGGGACATTTTCTAGCCTTGGAAACTGAGAAAGGGGATTCTATTTTCTGAAGATAAAGGGCATAGGAAGAACAAAAGGGTTTCTGAGTGAGCAGATCAAGTTTGGATTTATGCATTTACTATCCTCTTACAATCTAAGAAAGAAATTAAGTGAGTTGCAGGGCAGAGATATGTTTAGGAAATGCATCATCAATAGGATAGTCAAGGCAGAAGGAGGGGGTCAGGTCATTTCGTTAAAGAAAAATGCAGAAGGGGGTGCCTGGTTGTCTCAGTTGGTAGAACATGTGATTCCTGATCTCGGGGTTGTGAGTTTGAACCCCATGTTGGGTGGAGAGTTGACTTAGAAATAAAATCTTAAGGAAAATTGCAGAAGAAACCCATAGACTCCTTTGTGAGACTAAGTATAATCCATATATGGGAAGGAGGTAGCAGGGATTTTATTGGTGAAGGAAGTTCAGACAAGCACCTGGGACACTTGAGAAAAACTTATGGCAGAGCAGCTGCAAAAGTAGACAAGGAAGTGTGTATTCTTTTATCAGTCCCTCCCTGGTTCCCTTGATGAATAAGGTCTGAGGATCTCATGTAAAATATGGTGACTATAGGTGACAACCCTGCATTGTCTAATGAATTTGCTAAGAGAGTAGAATTTAAATGTTTTCACACACACATATAAAGTTAAATATGTGACATGCCAGATATGTTGATTAATTAGATGAGGACTCCTTTCACAATGTATACACATACCAAATCATGAATATATGTTAAATATCTTACAATTTTATTTGTCTGGGGTACCTCAATAAAGCTGAAATTTAGAGCGCAGGATGGATCAGGTCATGATCTCGGAGTCCCTGGATCGAGCCCCACATCAGGCTCCCTGCTCAGTAGGGAGTCTGCTTCTCCCTCTGACCCTGCCCCCTCTCATGCTCATTCTCTCCCTCTCTCTTTCTCAAATAAATAAAGAAAATCTTTAAAAATTTTTTAAAAAATAAGCTGAAATTTAAAACAATAACAAAAACGATTGAGGCACTTTTGGGGACAAGGTGGGAAAGTGTTTCTTCCAAGAAGAGATCATTTGCAAAGTGAGGGAAGCTTCGAGGCGTAGAGGGCAGCCAAAGAGGATACCTTGAGGGCTGGTAGCTGGGAGGTCCTGGCAGAAGCTACAAATCTACCTCTGGTTGAGCTGAGTCGAAGCCACTGCATTTGGCAGGCAAAGTCCCATGGGTTCTGGGTGAGGAAAATGAATCAAGGCCAACTGCTCAGTCCCGGTTCCAGGCAATTCAGTCTGGGCTTTGACTAGTTATTTATGTTGAGGAATTCCTTTTTTAAGCTTATTCATTTCTGTGCCTTTCTACTCTTGTTTTTTCCATCTTCCTTAGTTTCCTGGTAATGATTCTTTTGAGGGAAAAAAAAAATCCATCATCGTTTCCTCTGAGCCAAGGACAAAGTCTTTAACCATAGACCAGAATAACTAGAGGCTTCGTTATCTTCTTGAAGCAATGGTTCTCCTTTTTTTTTTTTTTTTTTCTATTCAAAACACTTACTGGGGTAACAAAAGTATGATTTATCTTCCCTCCTTTTCCAGAAATCCCTGTTTCTTAGAAGTTCATTTAAGCAGACTCTACCTCTCAATATCCTTCCTCACTGCTCATATACATATACTGATACCCTCCTGTTGCCTCTTCTAGTAATGAATTTAGCACCATATTTATCACCTTTTTTTCAATTCCTTCTGTTGCCTCTTCTAGTAATGAAGTTAGCACCATATTTATCACCTTTTTTTCAATTTCAATTTCATCTCACCATCCTGGAGAGTTGGCCTTTAGTTCCCTGACCTTCTTATCTACAGTAATTTTTTCCACTACATTTCCTTGGTCCTATCCCAAATCATATCACCTCCAAAATCATACTTTCTCCAAAACCTATATGTCAAACTTTCTGTCATTACATTAACTCACCAGTAAGAGTCAACTTCCAGCCACACCCTATATGTAATACTTCTCTCCATCTCTACTAGGACCACCCTGACAGGTTACTTTCTACTGTCCTTGGTCTGTCACTCGTCTTCCTGCCTCCTATATTTCACCTAGACCCGACATGGTACAAAACAGGAGTTCAGCAGATAGTTCTTAAACGAATGGGTGATTTATGCATGTTGAGAAAAAAAGAAGCATCTGGAATTTTTAAAAGCGGTTTCCAGAGTATGTCCTGAGGTAATAATGGTCATACTCTTCATCATTATTATTATTTAAGTTGTGGAAAACTTGACTTCTAGACCTGGCCTTACATACATATTCCATTAAAAAAAGAGCTATGGACTCACACCTGCATTGATTCCACGTTTCCACTTTCCAACTATCTCCTGGTACTGAGACTCTAGCTAGCACTGATTGGTCCCCTTGTCAGGGCTTGTCTGTGGTAGCGACTTGGGTGTAGCCTAGTTCATCAAATGTCTGTTGGTGGTTCTGGTGAAGAAGGGATCTGAGGTGGATGTAGAGGGTACACGAGGGAGCTGTCTTAGAGGTGTGGGCCTGTATGTATGCTTCTGGTTTCCTCTGGTGTGTCCTCTGAGAGGAAGGGTGTGTTCTGTTCTGCTGGCTTCCCAAAGTTAAATAACCATCTCCTTGTCAGAACACCCACCCCAAAACACTGCCCCTTCCCTGTTCCTGAAGAAGGCCTGCTTGGAGTCTGAGAAGGTAGGATGTCGAATTCATCTGGCCAGATCAACAGCTCGGTGCTGGAGGCTTTATATATTTCAGTCTCAAATCTTGATAATGTTTCAGGAAATGTTTCCTGTGTTTAACATGACAGTTGAACATTTGTCAGAATGCGGACCTTGAGGCATCGTAAGATTCCGTAACATCAAAGTTTCCATTATGTTCGGCATATTCACTTTATCCAGAGGAACCCAGTTTAGAAAGAAATATGGATCTGAAACAAGAAAGGTCGTCTTTAGCTGAAGGCCATATATAAGGTACTGGCTTAAAGCTTGGGCCTCAAAGAAGGGGCCTGACCTGATTCCCCTCGGGCTTCACCAATTACTAGAGTTATAACCTTAGGCAATTACTTCAACCCATGGTGGTTCTAAGTTTTAGCACGCATCACCATAACCTGAAGGTCTTGATAAAATGCAGATTGCTGATTGTACCCCCAGAGTTTCTGATTCAGTAGGTAGGTGTGGAGTTGAGTCTGAGTTTGCATTTCTAAAATCTTTCCATATGATGCTGATGGCGCCATCCAGAGACAACACTATGAGAACCACTGCCCTCACCTCAAGTCTGTTTTCTAATGTAAAGCATAGACATATTTAGAGCTGACTTTGGGGCTATTGTAAGAATAGGGTACAATTCAAAACATCCGGCTCACAGTCAGGCCTGGACTAACGCTTCAGCCTTAAGTTAACCATTTTTAGTTGATTGCCAAAAGCATACAAAATTTACATATTCAAAATTTCAAGGTTTTTTTGCATCTGCCTATTGACCTATTACAATTGCAAAAACACATTTTCTCCTGTCATTACACCCATGCCTAGTGGTTACAAAATGCAGCTTGCCTATGAGGCTGCAGTTTTTTTTTAATGTACCCATTCTTAGTACCTGTCATTTTCATTTGTTGCTACAACTGTGTTACCTAATGATTGTACTGCCCATTTGGGGCCTTGAAAAATAGTTTTTAGAAGGTTAAGTATTGTGTGAATAAATATAATAAATAGTATTTGAAACCTGAACTCTATTGGAGATTTTTCAAATGGATTTAAATATGAATAAAACTATTGAATTCACTTTTAAATGTAATTAATCTTTAGTTAACCAACACTGTAAATATTGTTCTAAGAAGGAGCGGCTGCCTTCAGCTCAGGTCATGATCCCGGGGTCCTGGGATGGAGCCCTGCACTAGGCTCCCTGCTCAGCGGGAAGCCTGCTTCTCCCTCTCCCACTCCCCCTGCTTGTGTTCCCTCTCTCCCTATCTCTCTGTCAAATAAATAAATAAAATCTTAAAGAAAAAAAAAAGAAACTGATGTGATTAAAAGATGAAGAGGACCCTTAAAAAAAAAATTGTTCTAAGAAGTCCATAGAATAATTTGGAATGGGATATCTAAAGAATTACCAGGATGAAGTTTAGGAGTGGCTCTTTAGGACTAGAGAAAATAATTCTGATAATTTTCAAAATTTCAAAATGCCTATCATCTTTTATAGATTACAGTAACAATCCAGACAGGGCGATACATTTTTGTCCAATGTAGATTATTTAATTTATTATTAATTAATTGTTGATGAAATATTAATATTTAATTGTATGAAATACAATTTTTTTAAATGGATTTTTTTGTTAGTATGCTCTAAATGTAAGATAAATCAAAAGAGATTGGATAATTGTTTGTTTTTATTAAGTTGGACTGTACCTAAAGGTCAGGGCACATAAGTAGATAGAGACTTTATGAGACATAGCTGGGGCTCTTGCAATTATTGGTTATACACTAACTGTTGGGAGAATTAATTGTATGTTCTTACAATGTTTGGGTTACCTTGAAAAATTCAGTGACCTTTAAATTTATGGTACTATATTTTATCTCCCAAGATGACATCCCTGTAATAAGCATAGGGAAGTTATTCAGCTCAGATAGCTTCTATATTCTTCTGGTGACATGTTTATTCACTTTGTTTATGTGCTTGTTCTTGGCCTTTTCACCTGAAATTTTTTATACTGGGGTTTTTTGTTTTGTTTCGTTTTGTTTTTTTGCTGCAGTATGATACTTACTAGGTTAAGTAGACTTCTCAGGTTTAGCTGAAGTTTTGTTCCTCTCAAACGTTAACAGTAAGTTTTGGAAAAAACGATTTACATTTCCTGTTCAAAACCCATTTCTGATGTTCAAAACCATAAAGGAATTAGAGCCATTATGTAGATTAATTAGAAAATCCATCACCCTTTTAGATTACAGTCTGTGACCCATGAAGTTTAAAAAAAAAAAAGGAAGTTCTGGTAGTATATCATTTCTGAAATATTCCTTTGGAACTAACTCTATTCTAACTTTTAAATGTTTTGTCTTCTTAGAATAATAAAAACAACATGTGAGAGTACTTTTTGATCTGAGTGTAGTTTCGCACTTTCATTTCCCTTAGAGTTTAAAAGGGGGGGAGTGAGAAAGATTCTTCTAGGTTTTCACCAGTTTTTGTTGACTGAATGAACAGTTTATGATACTTCCGTTTTCTTTTGCAGTACTTTTTTTGTTTGTTTAAATCAAAATATTTTTTCCTGCTTACTGATACTTACAATAGATTTTTCTTCCTTTTTGTACTCTTGCGTGTGACCTAGTTTTAAAAGTTAAGCTTAAAGTAGTGCTAGTTGTAGCAGTAATAACATTGCAGGAAGCCTGAGCAGAGAATTTTAAAGACACATGATAATATGTAAAGCATAGTTTAATGAGGTTATCTGAGCCACTTTAAGTTTCAAGGACCATATAATTTGAATAATTGTGGTATAAAATGTTAATGAAAAAACTCACGTTGCCTGGCAATGTGGAGATGTGACAATTGTTGAAGGCAGATTATCTACCCAGGTAGCTCTCACGGGGTGGCATTAGCAAATTTGCCTGCTGAAGCTCCCTTTGCACACATTCTGCCTGACTTTGCAGGTTCCCAAAAAAGGTTTGTTAGTACTCCGAGAGTAGATCCGTTTCTCAGAGAGATTCGTGTTCATCAAGCTCAAGGAAACTTATTAGAACATAAACCAGAACGCTAACTCATATATTTCATCTTCTCCAAAATATGAACTTCTCTTTTCATGGCCATAATACAAAGACATACTCCCTTTGGGCCGCCATGGGGTGGGCATGAAACCAAAGTGATTGAGGTGTGATTCAAATGTTTAGCAGTATCAGGCTTCCTGAACTTAATGACGTCATCTTCAAAATAGGCACTTTGTATGCTCCCAGGACCTGGCAAATCACATTTTTGTCCGTTGGCACTTTTCTCAATAGAAAGTGTTTTGATGACTAGTCCCAAACAAACTTCTGTTTATGACCCTCTTTTTATCTATTATTTCATTGATCAATTCCCACCATTTTTAGTTACAACCTTCTTTTTAGGGATGTTAGACCATCCTTTTAGAATATGAGCAAATTTTGATACTCTGGAAGACCTCCCATCCACTTAGCCAGAACCTTTTAAAATGTTTACTATTTTGGCAAGCTATAAAAGTTAGTTGAACTATGTGAAAGGAACATATAATCTTCATCACTATTAGACTAATTTCTATATTAAAATTGCATGCAGGGGTGTCTGGGTGGCTCTGTGGGTTAAAGCCTCTGCCTTCAGTTCGGGTCATGATCCCGGGGTTCTGGGATCGAGCCCCACATCGGGCTCCCTGCTCTCTCTCTGCCTGCCTCTCTGCCTACTTGTGATCTCTGTCTGTCAAATAAATAAATAAAATATTTAAAATTGCATGCAATTTCCAACATGTATACAATTTTGGAAAATTTTTGGTAGTTGCCATGCAAGATTTATTTGGGAGTTTTCATGTGAATTTCTAATTCTTGCTTTTAGTTAAAAAAATGTATGGCTCATTTTTTATATAAAAGTAAAACCTAATATATGCTCTTCCAAGAAAAATCATAGAATACAGAAGTGAATAAAGAGGATAGTAGAATGCATCTGTAATCCTGACATGCAGTGAAAGCTATTTTTCATATTTTGGTGTATATATTTTTTAATACAAATAATATTCCTTGACTTGGAAATAATTATATTAGTGAGGTGTCTCCAGAGAAACAGAAATAATACTAAGTCAACTTAGAGGAGAGATTATAGAAAAAAATAGGAGATGGGGGTGACTGGCAAATTAAAAGCAAATTCTGCAAACCATGCTCACAGGCTGGAGATTTCAGAGAAATGTTAATGTTGCTGGCTTGAGTCTAGAGATAGAATTCCTTCTGGTGTGCGGGGAGGGAGGACGGATGGGAAGGGGTCTCAGCCTTTTCTCCTAAGGATTTCCAACTATTTGGAGGAAGACTTTCCACATTGTGGAGGGTATTCTGATTTACTTACCATGTACTCATTTAAAGATTTTATTTATTTATCAGAGAGAGAGAGGGGGAGAGAGCGAGCACAGGCAGACAGAATGGCAGGCAGAGGCAGAGGGAGAAGCAGGCTCCCTGCCGAGCAAGGAGCCTGATGTGGGACTTGATCCCAGGACGCTGGGATCATGACCTGAGCCGAAGGCAGCTGCTTAACCAACTGAGCCACCCAGGCGTCCCCCATGTACTGATTTAGATGCGCACCCAATACCAGTCATCTTTTATCAGATGTTCATTCTGAATTAGGACATGAAAGGCTTCAAGGGTGCCAGGCGAAGGTCATGGTCAGGAATGCCGAATGCGCCTCCACATGGGGCCCTCTTCAGTTGTACTTGTGTAGCTGCTCGTGTTTTGAGTTCCTTGAAACAACCATGGTAACTGAAAAACGCATAAGCCGCCAGCACCATAGAAATCCCTATGATGCCCCCTTTCTTCACATTGACAAACTGGTTATAGTCCTGCTAGTAACCTCTTTGAAATGCTCCGGCAATGTCTCTAGGGGTGAAATCCTGCATCACGTCCAGCTTGGCAGCTCTCCTGGTTCCACATCCATGAGCTCCTTCTCTGTCACTAGGTCAGATGGACACCATCTTGGAATCCTGGGTGTCTGCCCTGGCAGGCCTGATTTAGATGTTAATCACATCTAAAAAATAACTTTACAGGAACATCTAGACCGCTGTTTGACCAAAACTACTGGGCAACATCTCCTTGTCAAGTTGACATATAAAATTAACCATTACAGTGACCTTATATATACTATATTTATATGTAATATAAAATGCATCCTATATGTACACATGCACTATACGGGCATTTTATATCTATAGATAGATAGATAGATATACCTGTATATATATACATATACATATATATATATAAAACAAACCCACGTATATATACTATATATAATACACATTATTACATATACTGTGTATAGGGTTACATGTGATGTTCCCTACATTTTTCATCTCCTTTTGTATGTGACTTTTGCTAACACCTCTCCTCTCCTCGCCCCTGTCACCTTGCCTGCATTCTTTCCCTCCCATCCTGCTTCATCCCTTTCCTGCTTTTCCAGTCACTTGAGTGAGGACTCTGAGAACTCTGTTCCATACGGCAAACTTACAAGTACCAAATGCTTACTATGATCTTCACTCGTGCCTCCTGCAATCACTTCAAAATGTATCTGGAACTGAATTTATTACTCTTAAAATCTGTTACTTTCTGTTTCCTTTCTTTTCAATGAATTTAATTGGCCCAAGCCATTTTTAATGTCACCATCTTCTTTCCTATTTAATAACCATCATATTCCCATTCAGTGGCCACCATGAATAGAATCTGTTGACCACATATCTCATAATCTATCACTACCACTTGGCATTTCTTAACTGTTCCTCTGCCTATGGCTTCCATCCCCTCAAAACTGCTTTCTACTTTGCCACTGAAAAATTTATTTGATATGCAAATCCTATCTCGTCATTTATTTTCTACAAATCTCTCAAAAGGTCATTGTCTTTGGCAAAATCAAATTTCTTAGCCTGTTACTCAAAGTCCTTTATGGTTTGATCCCTTCCTAATTCCCTTGTTTCATATACAGATATCTTCCTTCTCATGGCTTAAATGACAGGGCATTGAATAGTCATAACAAAGAATTGAACAATGGGTGAACATTAAGTATTTTAATGAAAAGTTCTGATAAATCATAATCCCATCGCTTCTCGGCCTTTTGGCTAAGATCAAGTGTGATAAATCATAATCCTGACCACAGTTTTTCCTAATTTTTGTTGGTAACTTTTTAGAAATATCTTTTTTCTTTTTCTTTTTCTTTTACTATTATTATTATTATTATCTTTTTTTTTTTTTTTTTTTTAATTTTAAGTAAGCTTTATACCCAATGTAGGGCTTGAACTTACCATCCCAAGAACAAGAGTTGTTGCTCTACCCACGCAACCTTTCTTGGTAACTTCTTAATGTTTTCTGAATTAATAGTCTCCAGTTAGAATTTTGTTATTGGTAGTATTATTTAATAAGAGTTGTTGTATCATACTACAGAAAGTAGAGTTGGCCTTACCACAGAGAAAAGAGAAATCTTTTATAATGATAAAGATTCTTGTTCAATTGTAGTCTGATATATTTCAGTGTTTAAGTACTCTTTCCCACAAATCATCTTTGTACTTCTATTTAACATTTATTATATTGCTTTGCTTAATTAGAAATATTCTACAATATTAAATGAAAGCCTTAAATAGCTTTAGAGAGTGATAGAAACCATGAAAAATGAATGCATGCTAGACGTTATTCTTCATTTCCTAGGAACTACTTCTAAATTAAAGCATGGTTTAAATTTCTGGGAAGCTACACATATTGCCTTAATGTATTACTTGAATTTATAATGTATAGAGAGATTACTACTCATAACATTATTGATAACTAACATAAGCATCCCATAAATGTTTGCTTATAATGTTTATATATTTATGTTATACTATGTTATGTTATACTAAAAATACTAAAATACTAAATTTAATATTTTTACATAGGAAACCATGTGCTGGTTGACAGCCTATAAATTGTTTTGGGTTAAGTGAAAAGTTAAGTGAAAAGGATCAATCTGAAAAACAAAATCTCAACAGCAAAGGCTGCTTTACATTTTCTAAAAGATCTCTGATTTTTTTTTGTTTTATTTTCAAATAATTCTACTAGCTTACTCATTGTATTTTTCATATCTTACATTGTTGAGACTCAGTCAACCATTGTTACAATACTGATACTTTATAAAACTGATTTATATATTTTCAAGTGTTTTCACGTACCCTTTTCATATAAATTCTTATACTTTATCTGTGAGAATTATTAGCTCTAATTTACAGATAAACATATAGTAATAAAAAGCCAACAATTACTGAGTGTTCTTTGTGTAGCAGGTATATAATATTTAATCTCCACAGTTGCCTTATAATGAGGGAAGTGAGACCTAGTGATGGTCCCAACTTACCCAAATGCCAAACATTCTTATTCTCTTAATTTTAGAACAGACTACAAATAGAATTTCTTGACAATACTCATAAGTAAGGTAATGGACATGCAGCATTTTGTTTTTTGTTTTTTAGGATTTATTTATTTAAGAGAGAGAGAGAAAGAGAGCAAGTGTACCAGCAGGGCAGGAGGGAGGGTGTTGTGCAGAAGGAGAGGGAAAGAATCCTCAAGCAGGCTCCCCGCTGAGTGTGGCGCCCATACTGGGTTCAGTCCCAGGTATTGAATCCCTGAGATCGTGACCTGAGCCAAAATCAAGAGTCAGATGCCTGACCAACTGTGCCACCCAGGTGCCCCCATGGATGTGTATTTTTTAAACATAATGTTTAAAAAATTATTTATAAGATGCATATGAAAGAGTAAAAGGTAATATAAATTGCTATCCCTCATGAGTTGTTTCCCAGACCAGAAATGGACTTTTCAGTGACAGAAATCCCGTGTTTCTCTTCTAGAATCTTCTGTAATTGTGTTCTTTAACCATCTATGTAGACCAGCAAGCAAGACAATAAATAAAGAACTGCACTGAGAGAATGAAGGCATGGTTTGCTGCAATGACTGGGTATCCCAGTCCACGCCCCAGCACTTCTGCGGAGGCATTTTGCTTGGCAGCATCATCGCTGGTCCTCGTCACCACCTGCGCTGTTCTTGTTCTTGTAGCCCTTCTCCATATAGGGCTTCCTGACAGACTTTTTTTGTTTCCTAAAATTCATGAAAGACTTTGTTTTATTCTGTATTATGTATTTCCTTCAATATTCTCCCTAGGACTTAAATAACAAAAGGGGAGGGAAAAAGGATGAGCTCTTATTTTATTATCTTCTTACTTGTATGGCCTTGACCTTCAGTGTGATTACTTTAATCCTGACTCATTAAATGTGTTATTTGGTTTCAAATTTAATATTAAAATATACTGGTAATATTTAAAATATAGAGTGATATAGGTATCCTTTTTGGCTACTTTTTAAAAAAATTTCTCATTTTTAAAAAAATTATATTGTGTTACGTTAGTCACCATAAAATACATCATTAGTTTTCGATGCGTTGTTCCAAGATTCATTGTTTATGTACAATGCCCAGTGCTGTAAACACTTTGTGTGCCCTCCTTAATACCCACCACCAGGGTCACCCATCCCTTCACCTCTCTCCTCTCTAAAACCCTCTGTTTGTTTCTCAGATTCCACAGTCTCTCATGGTTCATCTTCCCCTCCAATTTCCCTCCCTTCACGTTTCCTTTCCTACTCCTAATATCTTCCATGTTATTCCTTATGCTCCACAAGTAAATGAAACCATATGATAATGGACTCTCTCTGCTTGACTTATTTCACTCAGCATAATCTCCTCTAGTTCCATCCACGCTGATGCAAAAGTTGGGAATTCATCCTTTATGATGGCTGAGTAATATTCCATTGTATATATGGACCACATCTTCTTTACCCATACATCTGTTGAAGGGCATCTCGGCTCTTTCACACAGTTTGGTTAATGTGGACATTGCTGTTATGAACACTGGGGTACAGATGGCCCTTCTTTTCACTACATCTGTATCTTTGGGGTAAGTATCCAGTAGAGCAATTGCTGGGTCATAGGATAGCTCTATTTTTAGTTTGTTGAGTAATCTCCACACTGTTTTCCAGAGAGGATTCCCTTTTCTCCACATCCTCTCCAACATTTGTTGTTTCCTGCCTTGTTAATTTTTGCCATAAGTTATCACTATACTCTGAGATAAAGCTGATTAACCCATATTTGAAAAGATAATTTTGCAGCCAAACTCAATGCCCATGCCACTCCAAAAATAGGAATTAAAATATGTGTATTTGTCTGTATGTGTATGTATATGTATGGTATATGAGAGAGAGGTTGATTGAAAAACAACAAAAAGGGCTTCTCCCAGCCTCATTTGTCTGAAAGACATGTGGAAACTAGGAATTAAACAGTAAAGACTAGGTGTTACCCATAGAAAGAGGCTTTGAAACCCCTTCAGATCCTTCTATATCTTCTGTATTTGCTCTTAGAAGGCTAGAAAAGGAAGATGATTTAAGAAATACGAATTATGGGGCACCTGGGTGGCTCAGTGGGTTAAAGCCTCTGCCTTTGGCTCAGGTCATGATCTCAGGGTCCTGGGATCAAGCACCGTATCAGGTTGTCTGCTCACCAGAGAGCCTGCTTCCTCCTCTCTCTCTCTCTGCCTGGTTCTCTGCCTACTTGTGATCTCTGTCTGCCAAATAAATGGAAAAAAATCTTAAAAAAAAAAAAAAGAATGAGTAGTTTAAAAAAAAAGAAAGGAAGGAAGGAAAGATAAATTATTCTAAAAATCAAACAAAAACAGGCCTCAAATATTTACTTACAACTTCATGTATTTATTGATATTCTCATAATAACTGAAACATTCAAAAGAGACTAAATTTCTCTTTGAGCATACTCCAAAAGGAGACAAGTAAAATCATTTTCACTTACTCAGAGATTTGGAAGTAGAGTCCTTTCCTTAAAGATCCTTCAAAAAACTGACCATATTTTCACATTTAATTATGATTTATTGAAGCAAGAGATAAACTGGGATTCAGGAGACCCTGCTTTCTGCCAATGCCTCTAGTGAACATGTGTTTCTGAGAACATTCCCTGTTCTTCTCTACAAAGTAAGTAAAAGTCGGTGGTTAAGATTCCTTAAACCTCGGGACGCCTGCGTGGCTCAGTGGGTGAAGCCTCTGCCTTTGGCTCAGGTCATGATCTCAGGGTCCTGGGATCGAGTCCTGCATCGGGCTCTCTGCTCCGCAGGGAGCGTGCTTCCCCGCCTCTCTCTCTTTGCCTGCCTCTCTGCCTACTTGTGATCTCTGTCTGTCAAATAAATAAATAAAATCTTAAAAAAAAAAAAAAAGATTCCTTAAACCTCTATAGTTTTGAAGCATTGCTCCACTAAAGTCTACGGAACTACCAACTCAGTGTCTCTACTAGATCTAAAAGACACCCGAGCCTCAGTGTGTCCAAGCAACTCTCTGAAGACTGATCCACTCCCAGCCTTCCCAGTGCAGCACATAGAAATCCCATTTTTTGGTTGCTCAATGTAAAGGCCATAAAGTCACACTTGACTGCTCTCTTTCTTCCATGTTCCTTGTCCAGCGCATCAGCAAGTCTTGTCATCTGCACCTTCAACGTATATCCAGGCATCCTGCCACCACTGTGGTAGACTGAGCCACCACTGTCTTTACGTGAATTACTGTAGTCACCACCTAATTGGGCTCCTGCTTCCACCCGGCTCAATACCCACATCTCTCTCCCTTCTCGAGGCAGCTGGAATGATCCTTTTAAATTATAATTCATGGGGCACCTGGGTGGCTCACTCAGTTAAGCATCTGCTTTTGGTTCAGGTCGTGATCTCAGGGTCCTGGGACCTGGGATCGAGCCCCATGCCCAGCAGCCCCCCACTCAGCACGGAGTCTGCTTGTCCCTCTCCCCCTCTCTCTGCCCCTCCCCCAACTTGTGCACTTGCTCCCTCTTTCTCTCTCTCTCTCTCTTTTTCTCTCTCTCGCAAATAAATAAATAAATAAGGTCTTAAAAAAAAACGGACAGAAATAAAATGTAATTCAATTCACGCTTTGCTTTCAACTCTGGGATGTTTTCAGTCTCACTTTGTTTCAAAGCCAAGGTCTCCACAGGGACTATGAACCTGATATTATGTTTACCATGCCCTCATCCCTACCCCGTCCCAAGTCTCTTTCTGACTTTGTGTTCTCCACTGAGGCTCATTTCTCCCCAAGCTCAAAGACACCTTCAGCTGGGACAGGTCTATTTACTATATGTCCACTTGGTTTGCTTCTGCATTTCCTTTAAATCTGTGCTACATAACGGTCACGAAAAACAGACTGCTCTGATTTCCTGTGGAATAGGGAAAGTGTACTCCCCTCCATACTCTCATCACCTTTACCTTGCTATAGTTTTTCTACTTAGCACCTATCGCCATGAGGGCAAAAACCCCATCTTCTTTGTTCACTGGATTCATAGATTCCACAACCATCACTGCTTCATCCTCAGGACTCAGAACAAATTCAGGTGAATGAATGAGTGAGTGAAAGGAAATATTTCCTACTGAAGTTGTGATAGAACTCTTAAAGCAATTTCACTTTTAGTGGTGAGATGAAGAAATAATATCTACAAATCTGTCCTTTTCCTTTAAAACAATTAAGAAGGTCATTTTTTGAAGTAGCACATTTCTTTGGCTATAGAGAAAACATAAAATGGAATGTTTCTTGCATCCAGAAAAATAATAAGGTTCTTAACATTCAGAATGCACAGGTTGGGGCACCAGGCTGGCTCTGTTGGTATCACATGTGATTCTTGATGTGTGGGCCATGAGTTCAAGCCCCACACTGGGTGCAGAGATTACTTAAAAAAAAAAAAAGTCTCTAAACAGAATGCACAGGTTAGTTTTCTGTTGCCTTTTAGCAAGAGTAAGTGGAGGAAAGGATATCAGAAGGCTGCTTAGTTGTCTGATAATTTTTATAATCATTTGTCAGGTTGACCTTTTTCCAAATGCACTATTATACAAACAAAACAATTACAGATAAATTGCTTTTAATTATCTTAACTTCTCTTTTTACCTGAAAGCAGAATTTACCGTAAATGAACAGTGAAGAATTTCTAGACCAAGATGAGCTGGCCTAGTTTTATTTCCTCTTTAACTTAGTGTGTGGCCTTGGAGATGTTGCATGCCCTTCCCAAGCTAGGGCCCTTATCTTTAAAATAGGCGTAATAATAGGTATAATAATGCTACTCTCTTACCTGCCTGACTGGTTGTTAAGGTTAATAAGATAATGGCTGTATAGAACTTTGAAGTCCTTGGAAGGAAGGTGTTATTAGTATGGGAAGAGGAGTCTTAGGTTTTTCTGATATTTATAATTATTTTGAAAAAAAACGCCATATCCAAATATGTTGCCATAGGTTCCCTGACAGATTCATGGAAGCAAGTTTGTCCTCCATAGACGACTATTTTGAGGTACAGCTTGTCATGCCTCACGTGTTGGTACAGTTAATCTCTAAGATCTACCAGCTTTACACATGTGTTCTACAGTGTAACTATTAAAAGGAAACAAACTGTGGCCCAAGACATTTCTAGCACCTAATATGAGAGATACACATTTTTCAAACTCCCACTTTTTAATATTAGTTTGAAACTCTTTAGAAGTATTTGTCCAAGGTAAACTTGGCTTCCTTTTTTTTTTTCTTTCTTTCTTTCTTTTTTTTTTTTTAATTTTATTTTTAAGTAGTCTCTACACCCAGTGTGGGGGCCGAAATTACAACCCTGAGATCAGGAGTCACGTGCCCTGCTGACTGAGCCCACCAGGTGCCCCTAAACTTGGTTTCTTAAGAGGTTATATTCCATGCTTCTATAGGATGTCTTTGAGCCAAGATGAGGTCTCCAAAGCAGGTATCTCTAACAATCTAAGAGGATTTCCCCTTTACTGGCCTTTTTTTTTTTTAAGTCATTTTGTTTTTCAGCCTGGAGCCTAGATTTGATTAATCGATTCCCCTATTTTCTTTAAGGATTGTTTTTATTAATGTACTTTTCAAGCCGAGACACGGCATTATCGCCTTCTTGATCATTGTACTAAGTGTTGAGATCTTAGCAGGCCAGCTGCAGCAGCTGTGTTTCCCCTTGGATCTCAGAGCTCAAAACTTTCATCTCCTTTGCTGTCTCAGCTGCTGGTCGAAGGCTACGGCCTTCCCATAACTCAAACCAGTTTCAAAGCAGTGTAAGTAACCTCTTTGGAATGCTTTTGGAAAAACCACAGAAAGGTTCTTTAAAAGTACACCACTTCTATACTTTTAAATGAATGTTTCCATTTTAAGGTAATAACAGCATCATGTCAGGAGTCAACACATGGTATTTAACTACACTATGGACATAGTGTGGGCTTGTCTAGATAGGCCAATTAAAAACAAGAAAAGAAACACCAAAGTCAACTGGATTCCTTAAATTGATCTCATGGTTGTGGAATCTATGAATCCCAGATTTTATTCTCTAAAATTCTATTTGTAGAGTCACACTTTCTGTAGGCTTAAAGACTTTTTTTCCTATCTGAAATACCATGAGAAAAGATACCGTCGACATAAATGAAAATGGTATTGATTGCTTTAACAGGAGAGATGTTTGATATTCAGAGGAAAAACATTTCAGATTGGACTTTGGTTTACTTGGGAGTGAGGAGGATCAGATTTGCATATGTTTTAATGCAGTTTGTTCTATCAAAACATCAATGCAATAAAATGAGATTGATGAGTTCTAAGATTAAAGGTCATTTTAGTGAAATTTGACATTTACCTTCGCGTCTGAACAAGAAGAAAAGCTTGTGGCTTTTCTATTTGTCTTGCCTTCACAGAGGAAATTTCGCCTCCAACCTCCCTCATTCTGACTTTGTGGTGACTTAAGAGGGGCTCATGGATGCAGTGTGTTTGTAATTACAAAAGAGATTACAAATTAGATTTTACATTTATATCTTCTGTACCGTCTCCCCAGTGTTTAGTGGCAGGAAGAAGCCTCATTCTAGGACATTGGCAGAGAAGAAGAAGTCCGTGGGCCTTATTTAAGCATCTAGTTGATGTTCTATAAAAAATAAGCTAAATCCCAAGATTTCAGAGTCTCCAAGGGCCACCTTTACAAAACCAGCCAAAACCAGAGCGTGCTACGACAATCCAGGAAAAATAATTTACTTGCCTCAAGAATTCTGAACACATTGTTTTTTTTAGTGATTTACTGCACGGATTTTAAAGCTTTTCTTCATAATCACTTGTATTACCTTATCTGGAAAGGCAGCTTATTGCTTTCCTCCAGAGCGACTGCCTGTGCTACTGGGGGATTAAAACATGTAGACATGCTATCACTTTCCCCTCTGGAGGCTCCCCAGACATTATGGGCATTATGCTTCTCTTCTGCTGACCTGTGCTTGAACTTGTGCCATTCAAAGCCAGCACTTCTTTGTTTTGTATTTAGAGTGGCCTTTACAAAAAATCTATATGTTTCACAAAAGTTATTTTCTATCATTTGGTCAATACTTTCCCCATAAGTTCTTTAGGAAATATATGTATATATATCTATATATATAAACCCATAAGACTGATATCTTATTAATCTATAATTCTTTTCCTTAGAAAATGTATTCATCCATATAAATATATATATAATATAAAAATATGTCTGTATATGTGCACATGCATACATGTGCTCACATATCATACATACGAAAGCACATGCACATCAAGGACAATGGAAATATAATGTTAAGGTATGACTTTGAACCACATATATAATTTTTTTTATCTTATAGAAACCATGTTAAAAGGAAAAAAGAATAAAGTAAGATGAATTTATTTTTAAAGATTTTATTTATTTTTTGAGAGAGAAACAGAGCATAAGCCGGAAAAGGAGCAGAGGCAGAGGCAGAAGGAGACACCCCACTGAGCAGGGAGCGTGGGTGGGACTTGATCCCTGGACCCTGGGATCATGATCCGAGCTGAAGGCAGATGCTTAATTGACTGAGCCACCCAGCTGCCCCAAACTAATCTTAATAATGTATTTGACTGACAATATCCAAAGTTGTAATATCTGATGGTGTAATCAATATAAAAATTATTGACTGATTATTATCTACATCCTTTTTTCATACTAAGTGCTCAAAATCTGTGAATTTTATACTTCTGGAACATCTTAATTCATAATAGTCCCAAATGTCCTTATTGGACAGTGCAAGTACACATCACATAAATACTTAGATACTATTTTGAAATAAATCCTTAGGTAGACTCTTAGAATTTTAAGGGCGTCAAAATTGACCATTTTGTCCTTTGACCTCTTCAAGTATAACATAATTAAGAAAGTCTTCTTTGTCTTCTTCTTCTTCTTCTTCTTCTTCTTCTTCTTCTTTTTTAAACAAATTGCTTTAGCTGTAGACATATCATTTAAAAGAGCTTTGACACATTAAGATATCACACATGCTTTTTTGGTGGTGAACTTAACTCTATATAAGAGAGTTTCCATTTTCCAGAGACTGGTTTAGAGGCATTTTATGGCATTACCTGTACCCAAGTGGAAGCTGGAATTCATTAATTATTAAACCATGAGGCTTTCTTAACTTCCATATTACGTACTGAATATATGCTATCTTGATTTAATTGAAAATAGATGGAAAGACTTGCATTTCAAATATTTTAAATGTTAGAATCTGACTTTAAACGTGCATTTTATTATTTTTATCCTGAGAACCCTGGTGCAAGCAGGAAGGAGTTTCAGGGGAGACAGAAGTGCAGAGGGAGAGATCTTGCCTGAGCACAAGGTTTCCCTGAACTCTCTAAATGATTTGCCCTTTGCTCATAAACCTTCCGTCATGGTCAACATAGAGCCTAATATTGATTTATCAGTGAACTATCTTGTCATCTCTGGGCTCGGATCCTTTGACCTTTTATTTGTTCCTGTTAAATTATGGTGTATTACAAACTTCTTTTCTAATAGATCCTTTCTAAACTTTAAAAGGCCAAGAGACTCTGTGTGAATATATTAAACAGTTGGATAATCCAGAAAAGGAGGTGAAAAAAAAAAATTGCAGACAGCTAAAGGTCAGAAAAATCCTTATTGGGTCCCAAAACACAAACAAGTTCTCTTTGGAAGAAAGGACGGAGAAAGAGAAGGCTTGACAAAGAGCCGGCTTGAGTTTAGTTTGCTCCTAGCTAAATTCACTTGGACGGTCTTTGTAAAACATGTCATATTTCCATCAGTAGATCTGCCTGAGGGACAAGGTGAATTTCAAAATGTGACTCCTTCTAAGCAATGTAAGGGGAGCACAAATAGCAATTTACACAGTGTAACACACTGAATGGAATAATTGCAAATTACTTTCCCCCTAAAATACTGGTATTAAAATGCAGTGATGGCAGTGGAGCTCATGCAGTCCTTTTAATGCTCTTTGTCATAGGCACATGTAGGTAAGCTGTTTATACGCTGATTTACAGACGAGCTAAAGATAGGTTCCATAGACAGGATCTTAATGAAATAAATGTGGACTCAGGATTTAAACTTTCATTCCATTCATTTCTTAGCCTTTCATTCAATTTATTGAGAGTGTAATTTATTATATGACCTACCACCTGATATAGTTCCTCTGCTACATATATATTTTATTCCTTGCAAAAGGATTCTTTCTAAAGTGTAGTTTCTGGAATTACTTTTTGTTAGAAATCTATCTATAAAAAAGAATGAAAGTTAGCTTTGCATTTCATATCATGTCATTTATTTCCAGGTTATGATACAGCTTTTATTAAAGCTTCTGGAGAAATATATTATTATTGGAAGATTCTTTCTCTGAGACATGTTTACCTAGGACCTGTTTGTCCCTGGTGTTTCTGTGCAAATATAACTGCTTAAGAGAACATCAGAGAGCTCCTGGAGAGTTCAATTATATAAAACAGGAATTTTGTGTAAATTATATTTTTAAAAAATGCACTCCTCTTTAACAAACTTTTGCTAAGATGTAAAGCACTGCTGGAAATGGTACTATGAATTTAAACCTGGCTTCATGGAAGGTCAATCTCTCTCTTCTACTTAGTGAATGAATGAAGCACTGATGTTTGGTTCTGAAAATCAGATTATTATTTTTCTAATTAAGTTATTAAATAGCTAAGATAGTCACATAGTTAAAAGATATTCAAATAATTCAATATACAGAGACTTTACAAATGACCCATAGTAAAAGTCTCCATGCTTCTAAGTTTCTTTCCACTGGAAACCTCCAAATTATTAGGTTTTAGGGGATTCTTCCAGAGATAATTTTAAAAAATATGAAAATAAAAACATGCTATCACCCAAATAGTAACATGTTATACATCTTGATATCTGTACATAAGGAACTTCCTCATTTTTTTCGGTTATAGATGGGAACTGGATAAAAGTACCTGTAGGTGTTTAAATAGGGTCTACTTTATCTAATACCATCTTAATATACATTTGTATGGTTTCCAATCTCTACTGTGGCAAACAGTACTACAATGAATACTCCTGCAGAAATGTCATTTTGCAACTCTGAAAAATTATCAGTAGGATCAATTCCTAGCATTAAATCACTGTGTCAAAAAATATAAGTATCTGTAATCTTGTTAGATATTGACAAGTTTGTGTTGTTGTTGTTTTTTTTTTACCACGAGTTACAGAAATTACTGTACCGCACTAAGCCAAGGTTGTTGGTTCCTCCAAGACCTTCACTAATAACATAAAATCATTTTTTGTTTTGTTGAATTTTTGTCTTATCTGATATATCAATATTTGCAGTCCCCTTATTCTGGGGGATGTTCAATATTCATATAAGCCGTTTATATGTGTGTGTGTGTGAGAGCAATTTGGTCATACTCTTTTCATGTGTCTCTTGTTAGTCTTTTTCTTATTGATTTGTCTAAGTTCTTTATGTATTAGGGAAATAGGCTATTGTCTGTAGTGTGCCATAGGAATTGTAAATATCTTCACAGTTAACCATTTGTCTTTTCATTCTGTTTATCGTGGTTTTGCAGTACAGAAAATTGGGGTTTAAGTAATTGACTTTATTGATTTTTTTCTTCTTTTATGACCGGGGCTTTTGTGACATTGTTAGAAAGCCTTTCCCTACTTCTAGGGTATAAATTAGTTCTCCCATCATAACTTCCACTCCATTTATGGTCAAAATTAGGTGACTGGGCCAAGGCAAGTGTCCGCGGTTCTGAGCATTGCACTGCTTTGCAGCGGGTTAATTATGGCTGGTGCACTGCAGAGACCTTCTGCTTGTTCTGATTGAGAAAAGGAGAGATTCTTTATGTTTCCCATGGGCCCCAGTCCCAACACTTGACTGAACCTCCTTTAAGCCCCAAGAGTACAACAATAAGAAGCTGTCTAATTTCAAGCCCTGCCGGGGAGATAAGGGAATATGCCTGGTTTCTCTTAATGCCTTATCTATGGTTTGTGTATTATGCGCTCTGGTGATCGAGAGTTATACTTTCGTTTTTCCTGGGTTTTAGGTTTATCCAGGACTCTTACTCCTCATTTTTTTAACATGGTCTGAGTTGACTGTGTGTTATTTGTGTCTATTATTATTTTAACACATAACATTGCCTTATTTGTGTTATAATGGACTGCATTATATATTTTATTCACTTTTCATAATTATTAGAATTAAAAGGTTTATGGGTTTTTTTAAACTTTTTTTTTTTTACTTTTCATTCTTCTATTTACATCAATATAAATTGACTTTCTAGATTAATTTGTCATTTAATATTCATTTCACCTGAGTGTTTTAATCATATTACTATGGAGGGATTAAGATTTGACAGTAGAGTGACTCAATTACCAGATATGCAATTTTGTGCAATTATTACCTATATGACCTCCTGCAAATGTGGCCTCATGGGTTGGTTTCCTCATCTTTAAAATGTGGATAATAACAGTACTCATCTCAGAGGATTGTTGTGAGGATGAATGAATTAAGACTTATGAAGCACTTAAACTAATTTATGGCATACATTAAAGCTTCAGTAAACGTTAGTGATCATTTTTTTTATATCATTATGTTCCAATTATGAAATCCAGATTCAGATAATTTGATAGAGGGTGAATACGACTGGTAGACTGGTTATAATCTATAAACTATTTGTTCCATATGAAGGTACAATTTTAGTCATTTCCAAATATCAGCAGATCATGGTAACTTTTTTTTTTTTTTTAAACTCTGAGACTGTATCTATTTCTTTTGGATGATCAGGACAGCTGAACATCTAATCCATTCATTTTGGCCCTCATTGTGATTGAAACAGCTGAATCAATCATGCAATGATTTGCTTTGATCATGAAGACAGCCAAAATGAAAGCATTGGCCATGCTGCCCAAGGTCCATTTATTTTGGAAATTACTTTTGACAGGTAAGACATAGTCCCATATTGCCTTCTTGACATCTCATTGATATCTTGTGTGGCTTCTGGTAACATATTTATCATTTAGCTGGTACACTTTTTGTTATCATTTGTTCTCTGTTATCTTAATAAGTGTAAACAGATGATTCATGGGGGTGATTCACTCAGAGCTGCTCTGCTACAGATGGCCTGAAAGGCAGTGGAGGGGGTGGTATTTGGGGCTTTTGTTGCTGATGGGTGTGAGCTAAGGGATGGGCATAGTTCAAAGGAGAGCAAACTGAGGTGGTTCAAGAGAGGAAACAGTTTTCATATGCTAACGTCGGACAAGTCCACAATTTTCAGTCTCCTAAGGTTGGTTTGAGATGGGTGTGAGTAAAGGTGATAAAGTCATGCTGTTGCTAAGATGACCACGAACTTGACCCCAAGGAAGGGACTTTCATAAATTTTTTTAAAGAATTGGTTTCAGAAGTAATTGTTCATTTAATAAATATTATTGTTGATCCTTTTCTATCCTGATACATGTTTACTGCGATAGTCCATTAATGTTATTGACAAGTGTTACTGGGACCAAAAAAAAAAAAAAAATCCTGTGCAAACTTACACGAATTCCTGGGCTAGGAAGGCTACCAATTTTATACACATACACACAGAAAAGATCAAGTGCTCAAAAATGCTAACCATCAAAATTTTTGTTTCGAATGTTGGACAACTGTAAGAATGAAATGCAATGAATCTTAGCTTTTAACTCTTTAATATCTTCTGAAGAATTCTGCATCTGAGATCGATCAGTAGGCCTGGGGTGTGATTCTTGGCTAAGGACAGATTTTAGGGAAAAAGGTAATCCTGCAAAGAAAATGTCTCAGGATCTCTGGAGAAATCTTTTTTGTTTGTTTGTTTGTTTGTCATGCAAGGTCAAGGCTTGAAACCATTGAAGAGCATGAGACTAGCCCATAGTTAGCAACATTTAGTATTTAGATTTGGCTAAGGGAATACTAGAAACGTCTATGTTGGGGAGGGGGAGTATGGGATAAGAAATAAGGTTGAGAATCCTTTGGCCATTTCTCTTTCAGCAGTGACTGATGACTCAGTGGGAGAATTAAAAACAGTGATCAGCTTTGCAAGCAGTGAAATCACATAGCAACCCAGAAAGAGAGCTAGACAAGACTGTTGGTCATGTATTGATCCTTAAGTACACATAGCCTATGATCACTGTCAACATGACCTTTAATTATGATAGATCCTTTTTTTCTTTTTGTAGTTTCTTTCATAATGGCCATTTATGGAATCAATGAAAAGAGGGCATGAAAGTTTAACGTATACTTTCTTATCAATCTGAATTAAGCTTTTTTAAAAAATTGGAATTAAAGAGAGCAGCATAGGAGCTGCATTTATGATCACAGTAGGTATCTTTATATGTTAAAATGTTTGGCACCATTAAGAATCTTGAGGTTGCTTAGAATTTCAATTTATTTATTTATTTATTTGTTTGTTTTTAGGATTTATTCATTATTTAAGAGAGAGAGAGAGAGCGGGGGAGAGCACACAAGAGCATGGGTGGGGGAGGGACAGAGAAAGCACCAAGCAGGCCAGTTGGTGACAGCATGGAGCCCTCCATGGGGCTTGATCCCACAACCCTGAAATCCTGACCTGAGCCAAAACCGAGCTTTGGATGCCAAACCCACAGCACCACCCAGGTGCCCCAGAATTTTAGGATAGTTTTTAAAGATAAAAATCAAATGCTGAAAATGTTAAGATATATTTGCAAAATTGGGAATTTAATTAGGCAACATTTGGTTAATAGGTTAAAGAGATTTGCCCTATTCATAATTCGGAGTTCTCTCATTGCCCATAGCATGGTACTTGTTTTTTCATTTAGTTCCCCGGTATTTGATATTGGACTTGACTGACATGAATGAATGTGTGTGCACGTGTTGCTTCGTCGTGGTCCTGCACATTTTTTGTTAATTTCTTTTTGTGTATTTTATATTTTTGTGGATATAGTGAATTATTTTCTTTTAAGATTTTATTATTTATTTGACAGACACAGAGAGAGACAGCGAGAGAGGGTTTACAAGCAAGGGGAGTGGGAGAGGGAGAAGCAGGCTTTCCACTGAGCAGGGAGCCCCACAGGGGACTGGATCCCAGGGCCCTGAGATCATGACCTGAGTGGAAGACAGATGCTTAACGACTGAGCCACCCAAGCACCCTGAGTATAGTGAATTATTGTCTTCGTATTCTTGACTGGTGATATATAGGAAAGAAGATATTTTCATTATTGGTTTGAACACTTTCTTATGTATTCTTACAGATGGTCAGCTGATTCTTTTAGGTTGCCGTTAAGTGCACATATCATCAAAAAGTGATAGCTTTGCCATTCTTTCACCAATATCTATACTTGCTATATTCTTTCTGATCAAATTGCATTGGAAAGCACATTCAGAAGAATATAAAATAATTGTGATAACATTTTTTTCTGAATTTAATACTTCTTCCCTGTTAAGTATGTGAGAGGAAATAGCCATTTTAAATCATATTGACTTTTTTAAAAACTTCTTTGAGCATGTTATATTAACCAGAATACATATTCAACAAAAATCCCTTTTGTTTGGCGTGTCATAAAGGGACTTTTTAGGCAGATACCTATTATTTCAAAATTTTTACTCCTATCTTTTTCTGTTAGTTCAATAAAACTGCCAATAATTTTCCCTTATTGAACGTCAGGCTTGGAGTTGGATAAAGTGAACATTATAAGCAATATACAAGACATCATTATGACAATGCTTTTTAATTGTGAAGAACTCAGATAAATGCACATTTGTTTTAAGTAATTGTTCTATGTCACTTAACATCTGTATCGATTCATTTATGAATTATAATTCCTTATAATATTTATTGTATATTGTTTTTATTCTTCATCTTTTCCCATCATAACAATAATATGTTTAAGTTATATTCTTTAATAAATTAACAGAAGGTTATAGCGATGCCTCAGTGACTTCTCTTGGTGTTCTTGCTCTGTGAATTACAATGGATGTTTATGTTCTTCCCTTTTCTTTTGGGATAAAAAAATCACATTACAAGTTAGTAGATTTCAGTACTGTAATTTAAAACCATTACTTTGTATTTTTTATTATGTTATGTTAGTCACCTTTCAGTACATTTTTTGATGTATTGTTCCATGATTCATTGTTTGTCTATGACACTCACTGCTCCATGCAATAAGTGCCCTAGATACCCATCACCGGGCTAACCCATCCCCCCACCCTCTCCCCTCTAAAACCCTCAGTTTGTTTCTCAGAGTCCATAGTCTCTCATGGTTCCTCTCTTTAAAATGCTTCTGTCTCAGGGCACCAGAGTGGCTTAGTCAGTTAAGCAAGCCTCTTTCTTTGGCTCAGGTTATGATCCAGGAGTCCTGGGATTAAGCTCCACATCAGGCTCTCTGCTCAGTGGGGAGTCGGCTTCTCCCTCTCCCTCTCCCCCAGCTTGTGCTCTCTCTTTCTCACTCTCTCTCAAATAAATAAAATCTTAAAAATGCTTCTGTCTCATTCTTACATCAAAAAAAAAAAAAAGACTTTGTTTACAACTCAATTTTATGGTAGAAAGAAAAAAATTTAGACAAGTGTGATGATTTCCTTTATCATGCAGGCCAATTCCCCCTCTAGTACCATTTAATTTACAATTTTAATCAGTAAGCAGTTATTCTACTGTGTTTTCCTGGCTTTGCCTCAGCGGTAAGTTGTTAGGATTATTTATCATAGGCAGTCATCGTCTGTGTTAGAATTTTCAGTTGGCGACGCTATTAAATGAGTCCATACTTATCCATACTTTTTAAAGGAATTCTTAAATGGTAAATTTTATAGAGAAATTTGGAGAAAGGCCTGAAAGAGAAGCAAACTCTTTTTACAAGTGAAACTGGGGAATAGAAGCGATTCTAGGTAGTAGTTTAGGCAAGTCAGTCATAAAATACATTTCACTGATATTTAGCAGAGTAAATTGGAGTAGTTGGTTTGGCATTATTGTTCATTCAGTGTGTATTTTATCTCTTGATCCTACCAGATTTTCCCAGCACTAATTTCTCTCAAATAAGGGTCTAACCCAATTGGAATGATTTAAGTTCTACTACAAAAACAGGTGAAATAATTTAAAAATTTCAAGTGCTTAAAAAAGGTAGTAAGACACAATATGGAAAATGTCATCTCTAAGATTGTAATTAATTAGACTCCTGCTTTTCTAAGACAGGAATAATTTGAATTTAAAACCTGAATATATGACTATGGCTTTAAAAATGTTTAATTTGGCTGTCTTACTACATTGAGATGTAGGAGATTAAAATAGCAGTCAGAAATATAACAAAATGTGCATTTCCCAGTCACTTAAATGTGGGAATTTATAATTTGTTAAGTTGATACAATTCCTTAGACATATTGTCTGCATAAAGCTAGGAGTGTATCATTTCCCAGTAGGATTTTTACCTAGAAATTACTGTTTTATAGTGCAGTCTCAAGCGCTTATTGTAGGAAATTCAGCAGACAGTATTGTAATATGAAGAGTATAGGCTACTGTGTCATAGCAGTTTCTTATTTTGTATGTTTTTTTTTTTTTTTCATTTGGAGGCATTAATAATGTTGCTTATAAACTCACAGTACTGAATCACTGTCTCTTAAAAATGTCATGTTCAGGTGTTTAGTCTGCCAAGTTATAAATCTCATCTCTGAGTGCTTTTCTGTGTCTTTACTACCTACCAAGCGCTCATCTCGGTGTTTTCTTGGGGTAATTTACTTTTCTATTGATTGCCCTTTGTTTCATCTAGAAAAGCAAAAGAAGACAACATTTGGAGAATATTATTAAATACATAATTTTTGATGACATGACTCCCAGAGAAAACACCATTTCAGTTCCTTGAAATGTGGGACTTGAGGGGATGATTCTAATAGAGGCTTCTGTTCTGTAAGTAATGGAAAAGGTAGATGACAAAAACATCTGTTTAATATAGAATAGGCTTCATTTTGATTCATCTTTTGGCTCCACTCTGCTAGAATAGTCACAAAACTGATGAATCCCACTAGTAAAGCAAGTTGAATGTGTTGTTTTTAAAGCATTAGTTTGCAAGGCGGAGGTGAGGTGTGGGGCGTGGTTGGGGAATGGGGAGCAGCGCCTGGCTGGCTTGATTGGTAGGTCAGGGTTGTGAGTTGGAGCCCCACATGGGGTGTAGAGGTTACTTAAAAAAATAAAATCTAAAACTTCAGGGTGTCTGGGTGGCTCAGTGGGTTAAGCTGCTGCCTTTGACTTGGGTCATGATCTCAGGGTCCTGGGATCGAGTTCCAGATCGGGCTCTCTGATCAACGGGAAGCCTGCTTCTCTCTCTCTCTTTCTCTCTCTCTCTCTGCCTGCCTCTCTGTCAACTTGTGATCTCTTTCTGTCAAATAAATAAATAAAATCTTAAAAAAAAAATCTAAAGCTTTAGTCAGGGACAAAAGCTTTAGTCTTGTTAATGCTGTGTTATATAGACAAATACAGTTTGGGGAAAATACTCATTTCCATAATTAATACAGGAGAGGAAATTGTGTTCTGTACTAACAATTCATTATCAAGCTATTACAACGTTCTTATATAGCTCTTTAAAATATTTTCAGGGTATGTTTTTCAAAATCAAGTCCAACAATGACTTCAGCGAATTTAGCTACCTCGTGAAAAACCAGCCTGATGCCTTAGGTCAGCTCAGGTGGACAGTTCATGGATAGTCTTTCAAGGCCAGATAAAGAAGAACATGAATACAGTTAATAATGTTTGCCTTGTAATAGTTGGGTTGTATTTTTCAAAAAAATTATCTTCTCTCCATGTTAAGAATAATTTTGATCTTTAAATAGCTTAAGCTCCTTGGGGCGCCTGGGTGGCTCAGTGGGTTAAGCCGCTGCCTTCGGCTCAGGTCATGATCTCAGGGTCCTGGGATCGAGCCCCGCATCGGGCTCTCTGCTCAGCAGGGAGCCTGCTTCCCTCTCTCTCTCTCTCTCTCTCTGCCTGCCTCTCCATCTACTTGTGATTTCTCTCTGTAAAATAAATAAATAAATAAAATCTTAAAAAAAAAAATAAAAAAAAATAAATAGCTTAAGCTCCTTGATGAAGAAATTAGTACAAATAGGAGGTTATATAGGATTGCGAAGGTCCTAGAGATATATGTCAAATAATCAAATACAAAAAACCTCACTTTATTGTTTTGTTTTCTACATTCATTTGCTTTCTCAGACTATTTCATCCCCTGCTTCCTCTCTCTCACTTTCATCCAGTTGCTCCTTCCTTCTGCCCCCTCAAATTCTCATTTCCTGCTAACTTCTTCTATAAATATAAGAAAAGCTTCTATAAATATAAGAAAGCTTAAGCTTTCCCCATCCAAGACTTCTACAATGACAAAATGCATCCCTAGATCCTATAATCCATTCTCTCTCTCTCTCCCTTTCTTTCCCTGCCCTCTCCTCTTTTACTAGGAGGATTCACTTTTGTGAATGTTGGCTGTACCCTAATTACTTCTAGTTATTAACCTTCCATTCTCGGTGACAGCTATTGTAATATGGTTTCATCACCATCACTCCATTGTGTCTTCTTAATTAGCTCCCTAATGTCCTTCTAGTCATAGTACATACGAAACCATGTTCCAGTCATCTTTCTGGACCTCTCTACTCTGTCTTGCACTTTCACAGCATTATTTCCTTACGTCCTGTGAAATTCATCCTATCATATAAACTCACTGTTCCTTCATTTTGTTTACCCCAGAATTGGTGGTTGCTAAATGTTAGAACTTCTCTGTTGTTTTGTTGTTACTTTGCTTTATGTGTTTCTATTTTACTATACACATTCTTCCTGGTTCATCTTATTTAGGATTATGATGTCAGCTATGACCCTTGGCTCCCACTTTCTCTCTTCCTTAGACCTTTGTAAGTGATTTCAGAATTTTTACAGCCAACTGCCTATTAGTCCTCTCTACCATTCTTTACCAAAAGTACCTAAATCATAGGTAGCATTTATGGGACACCCAGCCCGGTACCGAGTCTGTATGTTTTACTTCATTCATTCTCCCTTCCCCAAAAATCTTAAGAAGGTATCCCAAATTGAACTCATCTATATAATTAAACACCTTTTTCCTTCAATATTCTCTTTATCAGTTGTTTACACCATCATTTACCTGGCCAACTAAACTAATAAACTAGGAGTAATTCTTTGCTTTTCTCTCACCGCACTCTTACCTTATGCCCTACATCGAATTAAATACTAAAATCTGTTTAATATCTGATTTAATTTTTTAAACCGTTTCATCCTTTTCTTCATCCTTATTTCTCACTGCCCTACCTTAAGCCCTTATGATCTCTCATCTGGATTATGATAACAGCACTTTCATCGATAGCCCTTTGAAATCAACCCTGCCTATAGTGTTCCTCTGTCTAGGATGGAAATCTGATCACATCTTTAATTGTTTAAACATTTGGTGTCTAGTTACCTACAGAATGAAGTCCAAGATCCTTAACACATGATACAAAGCTGTCTGTTATCTTGCCTCTGCTAGACCCGTGGCCTTGTTACTGGTCCTCCCATCCCTCCCACCACACGCTGTATTAAAAAGTTAACTGTTGGGGCGCCCAAGTGGCTCAGTTGGTTAAGCAGCTGCCTTCAGCTTGGGTCATGATTCCAGGGTCCTGGGATCGAGCCCCACATCAGGGTCCCTTCTCAGCAGAGAGCCTGCTTCTCTCTCTCCCCCTCTCCCTGACGCTCTGCTTACTTGTGCTCTCTCTCTTTCTGTCAAATAAATAAAATATTAAAAAAAAAAAGTTAACTGTTTACCATTCTCTGAATATACTACCTCGTTTGTCTGTTTTATGCTTTTCCTAGGGTTGTACTCTATGCCTAGAGGACCTCCTCCTACTTTATATCCATCTCCTGGGGAAGATCAGGGAATTCTTCCCCAAGTTTTTTTTTTTTTTTCCTTCTACCTAACTTTCAGTTCGTCTGAGTAGCTTTGATATCACTCTTCTGTGCTTCAAGAATTTTACAAAATACCAAAATATACCTGTTATTGACTTGCTACCAAGTGTTGTGTGGTAAAAACGTTGGTTGTGTTCTGTTTTTTTCTTTGTGTACCTAGCTCTTACAACAATGTTAACATTCACTTAATAGTCAACAAACTTTAGTTAAGTAAGTAAATGAATGAAACCACGAGTGAATTAGTTATCTTCAAGGATCATTGTTTAGCCAGTGAAGGGCGATGTCAGAGGGTTAGCCCTTCTCTGAATAAAGGAGAAAGAGTAAGAGAAACTGAGGTCTGTGTTGCTCACTAATTTTGGCAGACATTGGCTTAAAAGGTGGAACCTATAAGCACCTGCAAAATATCTGTGTTTTTACAGAGGAACAAAGGATGAGTTAAAGAAAATATTTTGAGTTTAGAGAGGAAAAAGACTACAGAGAAAGGATAGTGAGTGAGAACAGAAATTTAAGAAGTAACTAACATTGACTTATCTCTGAGAATGAGATAAAATAAATCTAGTTCAACTGAATAGAAGGACAGAAGAGAGTCAGTGAGTGCTTTTTTTTTTTATCATTTTGAAAAAAATTTTTTGAAGATTTCATTTATTTATTTGAGGGAGAAAGAGTGACAGAGACCACAGTAAGGGGGAGGGAGAAGCAGGCTCTCTGTCAAGCAGGGAGCCCACGGTGGGGCTTGATCTCAAGACACTGAGATCAGGACCTGAGCTGAAGGTAGACACTTTAACCGACTGAGCCACACAGGTGCCCCTATTTTGAAATTTTAAAACAAACTCAGAAGTAGAAAAAGTAGTAAAATTAACTCTCATGTATCTGCTATCTCTTGTATCATAGAGTGGGGGTTGCCAGGGGCTGGGAAAGAGGGAGATGAGGAGTACTTGTTCAACAAGTATAAAGTCTCAGTATAAAGTTTCAGTTTTGCAAGATGAATGAGTTCTAAAGGTCTATCCTATTACATCATGCCTATCGTTAACAATTCATATTATACACTTAAAATTTTGCTTAAAGGGTAGATCTCATATTGAGTATCCTTTATTTATTTATTTATTTATTTATTTGACAGAGAGAGAGAGAGAGATCACAAGTTGGCAGAGAGGCAGGTAGAGAGAGAGGGGGAAGCAGGCTCCCCATTGAGCAGGGAGCCCAATGGGGGGCTTGATCCCAGTACCCTGAGATCATGACCTGAGCTGAAGGCACAGGCTTAACCCAATGAGTCACCCAGGCACCCCCATACTGAGTATTCTTGCCACAGGAAAACAACAACACAGGGACAGGAGGAAACTTTTGAAGGTAATGGGTATGTTTATGATCTTGATTGTGGTGATGATTTCATGGGTATCTGCTAATGTCCAGGCTCAACCAATTGTATACATTATATATGTCCAGGATTTTTGGTGTATCAATTAAACCTCAATAAAACTACTTAAAAATAAATAAATAAATTACTGCCTGGTAGTCATTTGCTGATGGGTAGGACAATCTGGTATCTCCTCTGTATATTATGCACAACTGAGAATTTGTGCTATGTATTTTCTTGGCTATCTAATAAATATAGTAGGAAACACTGAGAAATAGCAGACAAATGCATTTGGCTGTCTCTTTATATATTAGTTTGCATTAAAAATAAGTATTAAAGAAAGACGATTATTTGCAGAATGTTTTCACTCATCCATCTAAATATTTATAGAAGGACTTTTAATATCATTTTCAATATGAGTCAGCTTTTGGTATTTGCCTTACCAAAGCTGTAGAAGTAATTACTGTTGTTTATAATCAGATTTGCTCGTGTGTCTGGGAAGTGCTTTGTCAATGAATGTGGCTTTAAAATTAGGATCCAAAGTTGTCAAAGCAGGAGTTGGGTGTTGGTCCACCAGTAAATATCCCAGCTATGTTCTAAATCTATTTCTGGATTTACATCCTGCCAGAAATTCATGAGAACTGCGTTCTATCCACTATACCCCCATTAATTAAAAGAATGACCAAATGAGTCATTCAGTATGGGCTTCCTTTTGGATTATGGATTATGACCCTCAAGGTTTCTTGTAGCATTGGAGCAGGTAGCATGCATCTGTGTTCAAGTCAAGAAGTGATATAATAAACAATGTCCGCCTCATTAGTAAGGACAGCAGTATCAGGAGAGAAGTGTTTTGGCAATGGTAGTGGGCCATTGTTCTGTCATAATCCAACGCTGGGAAATGTAGGGGCAGACCTTTTAATCATTTAACAAGGACCAAGAGACGGCGAGATATATAGAAAGAAAAACAGGATTGGATGCACGACTGAGTCAGTCACTAGCCACCATGGGTAGATTTGTTTTTCTAGACTTTTAATGGAAACTGGCTGATGATTCAAAACCAGTCTACGCTTAGATTTGTATCATCTTTATTTGGTACAGCTGCACCATGGCTCTGGAGAGTGGGTTGAAAACTGTAAAAGCGACCCTAACTTTGTTTATTCATCCTGCCCAGTCCTTCCTTTTTAAAGCCCTACATGAAGGACAGTCTTCAAACGTCAAATGATGATAACTAACATTTCTATATCTCCATCGTGGAATATGTTCACACAGGTATGTACCTGGTCCTGATGTGCACATAGAAAGGAGTCACACAGACAACTTCTAAATAGAATGTCGTCCTCCAAGGGAGGCTAGAATTCTTCTTGAATCTACAACTCTCATCTTGTCTCAAGAGGGATCTTTATGGTCTTTTCTTAGGAGTGAAAAGAGGCACAGATTCCATGCTAGGAAAATGATAGAGGCTAAAATCATTAGCTCTTGATGACATAGCTATATTCATGTTGTCACAGATCTCTCTTCATGTTGGGAGGAGGGGTGTGCAAACACTGTTATCTCTTATTACCTACACAGATGTTTGCAGGGCAGGAAAAAATGGACTAGAAATGCAAAAAGAAAAAAAAAAAAAACAGTAAGAGAAGATTATAGAGTTAATACTGACCTGTTTACTTTGATTGTGAATGATGCTACTGGTAGGGAAGGAAGAAATCAGTGAAATTTATTATGTATACCTTTAATCCAGTTGGATTTCTAGATCTATAAAGAATTATATTTGCTTCTTGAAAATAACAGTGTTATCATAACTCTGTGACTCTTTAAAAAAGTTTTCTGTGCCATCAGGTATTTATTGAGGACGACTCTATTTCTATTTCTGTTCTCTTTTTGTTAAGGGAATTATACAATATAATGACAAATTTATTATTTAACATCCTATAGATAGCAGTAATACTTTGTTTTCATTACACCAGTGAACATACTAGAATATCAGTGTGTTTTCCCGTGAGTGATTCCTTATACTTAATTTGATTGCAAACCACTGGGCCCTTGTGTTGTTGAACTTTCTTTAATGCTGTTTCACAATCTACAAAATGAATTCCCTGAGAAATATTCCACATGGTTTCTGTCATAAAAAAAGTTTGAGAATATATGAAAATTCTTTTTCTAAGGTCAGCTAAGTGATAAACTCCCACACTGCATGATTTTTGCTAGTTTCTACAAACTTGATTTTGTGTAATATTGGATCAAGAACCTTCCCCACTGGAAACCACCTATTATGGTGACAAGAACACAAGATACCAAGTTTTCTGACATGGTTCATGCCTAACAAGCTGTTTGACCTTTGTTGAGGGAAGCAGTTTGCTCATCTAGAAAATGAGGAGCCTAGTTTAGAAATACTCTGAGATCCCTTTTAAGTTTCTATATTCCATAATTCTTACATACCCAAGAGATCCAAATCATGAAGTGGTATATTTAGGATTCAAAAAATTATTTTAATTTCTTCGTAATTAAATTCATACACCTATTTATTTCCCCTTTTTGTACCTGATAGAGGCATTTGTTTTAGGGTTAGTATGGTAGAATGAAACTTGTCTGTCAGTAAATTATTGTTCCTATGCTTGGTTGCATGCAACATTTTCCTAGGTCATTAAACAACACATTTTCAAATGAAGACTACAGTAATAAATTAAGGTATTCTAGCAGTGCAATCTGTTCCACTGACCACCTTTTACCCTATTGGAAATTCTCTGGAGCTTGTTAAAAAATTGGCCCTTTAGACAAGATAAAACTACATTCTGGAAGACTTAATATGCATACCATGGAACTGAAAAATGCAACATCAGTGAAAATCAACTTGCAGAAAATGAATTTTATGCTGAGGAGAAAAATAAGTAAAATTAATGCTGCAGTCAGATTTTGTAGCTACTGGATAAGCTGACCTGCCTTCCAACTTTCCATACTTACCCTTCTCTGACGACAAAGCAAAAATAACCTAGCTACAGAGTATGGGTTTAATTTAAACCTTTGCATAGTTGTACACCAAAATGTTGATAGCATCTGGTTTTATTTTTTCCTAAATCGAGTCTTTCAGCACCATTTGATGGTTAATTTTATGTGTCAACTTGGCTAGGCCATGACATCCAGATATTTGGTTCAACACCCATCTAGACATAGCTGTGAAGGTAATTTTTAGATGAGATTAACAGTTAAATAAGTAGATGCTGAGTAAATCAGATTATCCTCTCTAATGTGGGTAGGTTTCATCCAATCAGTTAATAGCCTTAAGGGGATAACTTGAAAGCCTAAGGGGACTTGAGGTCCCCTAAGGAAAAAGGAATTCTGCCTTTAGGCTCTCTTTGGACTCAAGCTGCACCATCATCTATTTCCTGGGTATTCAGCCTGCCAGCCCGTCCTGCAACTTCCAGAGCTGCCTCCCCTCATACTGGCATGGCCTGGTCCTTAAGATGGCTCTCTTCCCAGCAGTCCCGTCCACCCTCCTTCCCTCTCGCTCTGTCTTCCTATGTACACGTACACGCATGCGCACATGCACCCATGCAGGCTCGTACACACATACACACCCATACACCATTGGTTGTGTTCTCTGGAGAACCGTAACTAATATTCAGGAGAAAGACATGATTCCACAAATACAAGTTGTGAAGTATAGCAGGTAAAATGACCACTGTCATTTACCTGCTATATGACCTTAGTCTCTTTAACTTTTGGGGCTCCAGCTTTCTTAATTATTACTGCAGGGGACTGGACTCAATGTGCCATTTGTAACTTTTTTTAAGCCTTAGAAACCAAACATTATAGTGTAACATAATAGACAACCCCTATTTTCTCAGCAGAAAAGCTCAATAATATATTTACGTATAGGAAGACAAGAAGTTCCAGTCCGAGAACTCTAAGATATGTAATTATTAGTTCTATCTTACTGTTCAAACACAACATTGATCATAGTTTCTCAGTTTCATACATGTTCTTTTCATACCAAAGTGAAACACACCCATGGAAGTCTTCAGTCAAAATTAAAATGATCTTTCCCTACATGTCTCTTTTGGATTTATAATTTATATTATATTTGAGACCTATGCTTACTACTAGTGTCAGCATTTCATTTTTCCATTTCCTTTTTTTTTTTAATAAAATAAGAGTAAAACTTAACACATTCCTATGTACATGCACTATCCTATATTAAAATAGAAATACACTGCGGCCCCGGGAAAGATGGCAGCTGCCAAATCTGAAATGTCAGCTGCAAGGCAGTGTCACCGTGCAGTTACTGTAGCTGAAATTGCTCATAATCCGAAGAATAATTTGAGGGTGTGGACATATAACGTCTGAATGTGTAGGTTGTATGAGAGATGAACATATCAAAGTTGACGATTGTTACAGAACTGCTCTGGTTGAAGCAGGATTTGGAGAACGAGACCCCACTGATGATATCTTCATCCCTTCTCCTACATAGTAACACTTGGAGGGCTTTACTGGAACGTTCTGGTGTCCAAGAAGTACAGATTCTAAATGGCCTTGGTAGTCAACTTCAGCTCTTGATTCCAACAGGGTTGTTGGAAAGCTCTTGATTCCAATAGGTTGTAAGAAACGAATTTCTTACACGACCATCTCTTCCCTTTTACACTAAGCACAGGTTTCTACCTCTCTGATGGAATTCTAACAACCTTAGGTTCTTCCACAGATGCTGAAATGTCACAAAAGGAGTCACTTTTTTTTTTTCCTGCTTTAAGGAACTATTCATTCCCATCAAAAACTCATGGCATATTATGGCTTCAAAATGAGACAATTTACAGAGTTCAAACCATTTTTTGAGAAAGATGTTTCTGTAAAGATTTAATGAACAAAAAGCTCATTGAAGCAATAATGGGCTAGTGCACACTGATTATGTTACAAAACACGGGCAGTGTGTATTCATCATGGGATTACATGCGATTCAAGGAGTAATGCTTAAAAACCAACTAGTCTTTCCCAAATCTGTTACTAAAGCAGAGTTCCTTGATGTCTGATGATGCAGTTTCTGGAAAATTTAATTTGGCTTCAACGACTTCCTTAATGAATTACAGCTGACTTAGGACTTATCAGAGAAAATAGAAAATGTTACAGCTCTGTGACTTTACTACACACAGGGACGTGAGTATGCTGACTCAGATTTTTAGTTATCTTCGATGGTAGGCATTATTTGCTGAATATAGAATGTTTTTTTCCGAAAGCAACCATAGCCAAGTGATCTTTGTGGATACTTCACATTTTTCAAACTCTTAGCAGGAGTCATTATTCCTTTTATTTAATAAAAATCTTTGGGATATGACAGATTTAATTAAGGCATCTAGATTGAACAGTATCAGCACATTTTATATGAGATGATTGTCCCAGAGAGAATATCACTTTTGCGGTTGATATCCAAATCAGATTTGCACGAAGCTACAGCCTCTTGAATTAGAAACAGAGCTGACATCTTGTCAGGTAGGGCCTCTCTTAAACATCCTTATATGAAGACATCTTCTAGGGGTGCATGGACCCGGTCTCTTTCTTCATGATGAGATACCATTCAAGAAAGAGAAGAAAATTGACAGCAGAAAATGTATTTTGCTTCTCTCCTTGTTTTCTAGAAAATTGATCCCTGAGCCTTTATGAACACTGTCTCTTGGAAGAAAGACATATGTGGCTGTCTTAGAATAAACTTCTGTTGGGACTGGGACATGTCTAATTTCTCTCCTGAGAAAGATTTTGGTCAGCTTGTCATCAGCTACTCTGGTTTACATATTTTGCTTCTGGATTCTTCCTTTCCTTTTTGAGTTCAGCAGCAATTCTAAATCAGGGCTCATTTGATGAGTAATATCATCTGGCTAGAGACCATTTTGCTACAGGGCATATTTTCTGCTGACATCAAACTGGTTTGACTCTCTTTGTAGACTATTATGCTGGTAGTTTCTAAGTATTAGAAATCCGTCTGTAAGTGTGAATGGAAACTGCACCAGTCTGCTATTTTTAAACTATAAAATGCTTACCTGCAGACAAAGACAAATATTTGTAACTAATTCACTCTGTGCATGTTTGAAGAAACTCCGGTCTTGTTAGAATGATAGCTTTAAATGGAATTAACTTGGGTTTTATAGGAAAATAAAAAGGTTGTTCGGACAATAATTGTAATAGAGGGTGAAAAGAAAGTGAGATGCAGAATTCAGATGAAAGAAGAGCTGTGCGAAGGAAAAGAAACTCATTTCTGAGAAGGAGCAAGTATGAGGCAATAAATGCGTGATCAGAGATAAAGGGGAGAAAATAACAGATTAAGGGATTTATATGTGTTGCCTAATGAAATAATAATGAATAAAAATAATTACTGCAATTAGAGCTGTTCTTTCCTAAGAGGTAACTATAGGCATGCATATGTGCACCATTTTATTATTTGCTTAATTTAGGCCTCTCCCAATCCTAACAAAATATATGGAGGCACTATTATCCCCATTAAATCTTCTTTCAAGAAGTCTAAATAATTTACCCAAAGTCATATATCTTTTAAGTAGCTAAATCAGGATTTGAATCTGGCTTTATTTGATTTCAGGCTTGTTTTCTCATGACTTCTATTATATCTTGACTTCCATCATTATAAACTGCAGTTCCAAATAGTCTCATAAGTCAGCCTTTGCCATTTAGCATTACAAGTCTTTGTTGTTGTTATTCAAAAACCAAAAAAAGTTGACAATCTGCTTTGAATCATGCAAAAATCCCAAACAATGTATCCTTCCTAGCTAGACATTCCCTGTTGACTTTATCTCAAACAGGGTAAAAGAAATCTCATAAACAAGTACAATTATTTTTAGAGAGTGGAAAATGAAGAGCGTTGAAAATATATACCTTTTGTCACAGACTAATGTGCTCCTTGCTGCTAAATAATGTGAAAATTTGGGAACTCTATCATATCATGTTCACTGATTTACTTAACTCAACAAGCCTTTTTTTTTTTAAATGTCCCTACAATAGGCCAGACACTGTTCTAGGAATAAGGAAACAAAAATGAGTAATTTCTAGTCCATGCTCCTGAAGCTAGTGTACCACGGCTTCATGGAATTCAACAAGTCATGTCTTTCATTGATGTCAATGAATAAAAAATGTGCAGATTTCTATTTATTCTAAAGTTTTGAATGAAAATTCATTGCTATCCACTTGCTTATTTAATTGATTAATATTAATCAGGTAGTCACTAAGTGTAACAGGTAATGGGTACCTGATAGAGAAGTATTTCTTGGCCTCACAGCCATACTTACCCTAAGATACACCTGCGCACACACACTCACACATACAAAAATCTGCAAGGAACAGAAAAAATACTCCAAGAGTGGACGCTGGCAGGGGGTCTACTTTAAATTTGGTGGTTATGGAAAAAAGTCTCAAAGGAGGTTACACATATATCAGAGACACAGAAGATGAGTATGGATGGGTTAGACAGAGTGCACTAGGTAGATGGGTAAAAGTCTAGAGGCAGGGGGTGCCTGGGTGGCTCAGTGGGTTAAAGCCTCTGCCTTCCACTCAGGTCATGGTCCCAGGGTCCTGGGATCCAGCCCTGCATCAGGCTCTCTGCTCAACGAGGAGCCTGCTTCCTCCTCTCTCTCTGCCTGCTTCTCTGCCTACTTGTGATCTCTGTCTGTCAAATAAATAAAATCTTAAAAAAAAAAAAAAAGTCTAGAGGCAGACCTGTTAGCGTTTAAAGACCACGGGAATAACATGGAGATGAGCTGTAGGCAGGGCCAGAGCAGAACTAGGATCTGCACAGACTATATTCTTTTGCAGGTTTTTGTTGCCTGGATGACCACTTAGAGGAGTGACAGCCTTTCTGCCATTTAATTATGTACGGATGATCTTTACAATTTGTTAAAAAATTACTGAAGCTAATCTGTTTGCTTTCAGTTGCTCAATACGGGTATTTGTTCAATATTTTTTTTTCTTTGTTTCTTATTTTACTCTTCGATCTTATACTTGTTAGTAAAGATGTGGGGTAGGAGGTTATCTTAAATTTCTAGGTCTAATACATGTTAAAAATATTTGCTTGTCCCGTGAAAAATCTTTAATATAAGTCATTTTCTCAATTTATCGTGATTGTCTCACATTAAAAAATAAGGAGCAAAAGCTTTTGCAGAAAGCTTTGGGAAAATGTAGTCATGAGGAGCTGAAGAGCTGAAAATGCAGCAGCAAAAAATAATTTTAAATCATGGTAATTATTTCTTAAAGTTTCCCTTTAACACAAAAGGCTAAATCTTCACAATTGAAGACATGTCAAAAGTAGCTTGATTAAAGACAGCAGTATTGCGTTTTTGCCATTAGAATAAAAAGACTGAATTGTTACTGAAAAGCCATGAAGTGCAGAACTCTGGAATTTGTGGTGAAAGGAAATTGAAAAAGAACAGAACATTTGGATTCATGTTTCATGAAATAATTTGTGTGACAGAATAGGAAGGCAGTCTGAAGGAAAATTGACATAATTTTTTCCTAAGACTAGGAAAGGCCAGATAAATATGTCACTGTTAACAAATGCACTATTGTACATGAACAAAGCGTATTCTATTAAATTTGTAAATATTAATTTTCAATCACTGGAAAATATTTACTTGTTTTTTCAAGTATATGCAACTACTTGAGCTCCCCTCCCCTTTTCCCTGGCTTCCTTTTAATTTTGGACAGACTCATTCAATTGGGCTAGAATGACTTTAACCCATGGGAATGTTGATTCTTCAGGGGAAACCATGTATTATAATGTGCATTGTGGAATATGCAATATGTAGTTTACCCATGGTCTTTTTGTAGTATCTAAAGTCCAGTTTCGCTCAGTGTAGGGAATGAGAGTAGAACTTTTGCACAAGATTATAGAGTCATGAGAGCTCAGTACTAGGCCCTTGGGGGTTCAGGGACTAGGTCTTTGTATCTTCCTTTTCCCCACAGTGTCCAATATAGATTTTGCATATAAAAGATCCAAAGCATATTTGGTTGATTCTGGGCAACAGGCGCAAACAGAACCTAGAATAGAGAAACAGAATCTCTAGATTTTTTTTTTTTTAATGCAGCTTAAAGATGTTGTCATAGATGCTACTGGTTCGCCACCTACATCTTCATACTCACTGCTTTTGTACCTGCCCAGGGTTTCTTCCTACAAAGTTCTGGGACTCCTTCTCTGGCCCCATGCTTAGGTTGTCTATATAAGGACGCTGAAACTGCTTGCAGTTAGCATGTCCAGAAGTAGCCCTCAACTAATGCTAGGGATTTGTTTGTTTCTGTAGCTGGAATTTTTTTTTTTTTAAGATTTGATTTATTTATTTGACACACAGAGAGAGAGAGAGAGAGATCACAAGTAGAGAGGCAGGCAGAGAGAGGAAGAAGCAGGCTCCCTGCTGAGCAGAGAGCCTGATGTGGGGCTTTATCCCAGGACGCTGAGATCATGAGATGAGCCAAAGGCAGAGCCTTAACCCACTGCACCACCCAGGCGCCCCGCTGTAGCTGGAATTTGATGCATAACTATACCTTCAGCTTCCTTTCTTCTCTGGTAGAGTAACTCTGAGGTTTGTGCCACATCATTTCCCAGGGGACCCCCTGGGGGACTGATCCATTCTCTACAGTGACACTCTATTTACTCATGGAAACACCTTGTATTATCTTCCTTTCTTTCTTTGGCTGAATTCCCCACTCACCCACACATGATGGCACTTGAAAACGTGTCTCACAATCTGCTTCTGGAGCAGGGGATAGGGACCTAGATTCCTGGAGTATTGGGCTAGCCACCAATGTTTGCAAAAGTTTGTTGAAAGGAATTGAATTATGTAGAATTGAATTAAATTAAATTAAATTAAATTACCCCGCAAACTCATTCCTCTGGGCCAAATCCAAATATTCATTTATGCTGTCATGAGAGCTGAAGAGGACGAGGTGAAACATCTTATTATGAAGGATTAATCTGTTGACAGTTATCAACGATATCATCTAAATGGTAGTCTGCTATCTAAAACCTATGACATGTGAAAAGCTACCAACTGAGAGAAAAAAAAGTGAAATTTTAAGAATAGTCATATCTTAACAGGTAAAATAGCTTTACAAATGGAGTGTAAGGGGCACCTGGGTGGCTCAGTGGGTTAAGCCTCTGCCTTCGGCTCAGGTCGTGGTCTCAGGGTCCTGGGATCGAGCCCCACATCGGGCTCTCTGCTCAGCAGGGAGCCTGCTTCCTCCTCTCTCTCTGCCTTCCTCTCTGCCTGCTTGTGATCTCTGTCAAATAGATAAATAAAAATTTTTTTTTAATAAAAGGAATAAATGGAGTGTAATAAGATAAAACAGAAATAACATAAAATGCAGATAGAAGCAATTATCTATACTAACATAAAACTTGAAATTTCCACTCTTATTCATTGGCATTTACAGATTAAAAAACTAAATTCTGCTTCATATAACTTATAAAAAAAAAAAAGGCAGAAGGGTGAACTAGCTAGCTGGTCTGAATTATTTTCTTAGTGGGTCAGATAGATGAAGTTTTGCTGTCATTAAAATACATATTATTTCATAAATAAATATTTGTGTTCTTTTAAGATTTATTTATTTGACAGACAGAGATCACAAGTAGGCAGAGAGGTAGGCAGAGAGAGAGGAGGAAGCAGGCTCCCCACAGAGTAGAGAGCCCGATGTGGGGCTCGATCCCAGGACCCTGGGATCACGACCTGAGCCAAAGGCAGAGGCTTTAGCACACTGACCCACCCAGGCGCCCTAAATATTTGTATTCTTAAATTATTTTAATTTATTTTCAATAAAATTTTAAAATTTTTATAAATAAAAATATAATTGAAATCATATTTAAAGTAAAGAAAGATCAAAAAGTAGTTTAACATTTTTTAAAAAGATTTATTTATTTATTTGACAGAGATCACAAGCAGGCAGAGAGGCAGGCAAAGAGAGAGGAGAAAGCAGGCTCCCCGCCGAGCAGAGAGCCCGATTCGGGTCTCGATCCCAGGACACTGAGATCATGACTTGAGCCGAAGGCAGAGGCTTTAGCCCACTGAGCCACCCAGGTGCCGCTAGAAAATAGTTTAGATTATATGTTAAGTGTGTGTATGAGAGGGAGTGCAAGACAGTATTTTTTGTATTCTCAGAAAGAAAGGATGCTGGAGCCAATTTTAGAGCTACAAGATCAAGTAGTTGTTGAGGGGGCACATTACCACTAAACTTCTGGTTTGAATGATACAAGAGACAGTCTGTTCAGCATTTATTTGTACCAGTCTCATTAGAGTTACAGACCAGTGTGTGAGGTTCCTGGGACTAGCTGAGGTTCTTGGCGAGAAAACAATGCGTAGATCCAGCCATAGCTGAATGGAATAATTCCAGTGTAGGGATCACAGGCCTGGAAAAGACACCACCTATCAACAACGAATGATTTAAGTAAATACAGACTCAATATCCTACATCTTTAATCACTTCTAGTATATCCACACTGGTCTCTTCCAAGTCTGAGTTCTGGTACCATTTTTTATACATATAACAAACATTTATTCAACGTACTTTAAAGTTAGAAAAACTTGGGTTGCAATTGGGGTTGTGCCATTTTTTGACAAGGTGCTTGGGCAAGTTACTTAACCTCTCTGAAATTCAGTTTCTGGGGCTATAAAATGGAAATAGTAGGTTTTTATAAACAGGAATGATAAAATACAAAATCCTTAATTTGGGGCAAGCCATGACCTACAGAGATACTCAGAAATTTTAAAAAGCATCAAACACCATAGTGCAAATATAAACACTAGGAAGAGTTTCACTGGAGTGAACAAGTTGTTCCCTGCCTTAAAGGAATTTACCTCTAATCATACGGGTAGTATGTACACTAAAATAATACGCGAATAGATCCAACCTGACAAAAAATAAAGAAATTGCTGAGTGCGAGCTAACTATGAAGTCCTGTGGCTTTCATATTATTTTTTTTTTTGTATTTTATTTTTTTTAATTTTTATTAACTTTTATTTTTTATAAACATATATTTTTGTCCCCCGGGGTACAGGTATGTGAATAGCCAGGTTTACACACTTCACAGCACTCACCAAAGCACATACCCTCCCCAATGTCCATAACCCCACCCCCCTTCTCCCAACCTCCCTCCCCCCAGCAACCCTCAGTTTGTTTTGTGAGATTAAGAGTCACTTATGGTTTGTCTCCCTCCCAATCCCATCTTGTTTCATTTATTCTTCTCCTACCCACTTAAGCCCCCATGTTGCATCTCCACTTCCTCATATCAGGAAGATCATATGATAATTGTCTTTCTTTGACTGACTTATTTCGCTAAGCATATACCCTCTAGTTCCATCCACGTCGTCACAAATGGCAAGATTTTATTTCTTTTGATGGCTGCATAGTATTCCATTGTGTATATATACCACATCTTCTTTATCCAGTTATCTGTTGATGGACATCTAGGTTCTTTCCATAGTTTGGCTATTGTGGATATTGCTGGCTGGTGCAACCACTCTGGAAAACAGCATGGAGGTTCCTCAAAATGTTTAAAATAGAACTACCCTATGATCCAGCAATTGCACTACTGGGTATTTACCCTAAAGTTTTCATATTAGATCACTTTATGCTTCCATTAGATTGTTCTCTTTCAGTCTGTTCCAATAATTTGGGTGCTATATAAAGACCTGTAATCCAAAAGTTGTAAAAATTCTATCCCATGAGGCAATGGAGATCTATGATGGATATTAGTTGGGAATCATTTTTCCTCATTGAGAATAAGGATTCTGTTTTGTTTATTTCCTTTCAGTTTGAAAAAAAATATCTTAACAGATGTGCGTGTGTGTGTGTGTGTGTGTGTGTGTGTGTAAGAGAGGAGACTGATAAACTGATATGAAATTTTAATAAGGCAAGAAACCAGAAATAGCCAAGGTAAGTCTAAGAATAAAGATTAGGTGCCTTTTCAGATAATAAACACTTGCTCTAATGCTATAGAGATGAAGATAGGTGGCAGATGGGTCAAGGAGCAGAACCGAGAGCCAAAGACAAATGAGACTTGATTTGTGGCAGAGCTTATATGGCAGGTTGGGGAGAAAAGATCATCTTTTCAGTAAAAGTACTAGCACAATGGGTGCAATCTGGGGAAAAGAAAAAAAAAAAAAAGGAAGACACTCCACATTATATAAAGACCTAAATTTTGGATAGATTAAAGTCCTAGATGTGAAAAGGAAAATTATAAATATATAAAATAATATAGGAGTAAATCTTTGTGAGTTTGGGGTCATTAAAGATAAAGAAGATATAAGCAGCACTACTCATAAAGAAAAATACAACTAAATTTGACATGAAAATTAAGATCTTCAATGCCTTAGAAAGACACGGTTAGAAAACATGATAGCAATCAAGAGATCTACATAAACCGAGATAGAGGATTAACATCCAGCATATATTAAAGTGCCTCACATGAGGGGCAGGGGCACATATAGGCCAATAATGAAGTAAGCAAAAGAACTGAGCAGGCGCTTAGTGGACACCAAAACCGAAATGGCCAGGAAACATGCAGACGAATGCTCTAAGGCATTCACTGTCTGTTCCAGCTCCCACATTCCCAGCAATGCTTGTGGGACTGAGACGGGAATGCTTCAAAGTGATCTTATGTACTTAGGATCTGTCACTAGCACTGGGGCATCCAAGGCACTGACTGCCCCTAATTCCACTGGGTTGGGGCTACGGTCATGGCCAACCATTGCTCAGAGCAGCAGGGCCTTGCCTTGCGTGTAAGGGCACAGTGCATGATTGACTGCAGCCCTGGAAATATCTGGTTGTGGGACTTTGGAACCTGGCTCAGCTTTACCCCACACCCTGCAGAGTCCTGGTCTCCTAAACTCTGTGATGGAGTCTGTGATTTACAGGCCAGCTGAGTCTAACAGCCTGAGGCTTCCTTCATTTAAGAAGGACTTCTGTTGCCTCTCTCCATGGACATCCATCATGGCCAAATGTCTGCTGATGGTTTACTTGAATTTCCTTGTATTAGATTGAAGGAGAAGAGATGGGAAGAATAGACAGCGTGTTACCGTTGGATTCTGACTCAGACCCACCTGTTCTGGCTAGTCGGTTTTTAAAAAAATGTTATTCATTTATTTGAGAGAGAGCACCTATGCTGGGAGAGGGAGAAGCAGACTCCCTGCTGAACAGAGAGCCTTATGTGGGTCTCGATCCTAGGACCCTGAGATCATGATCTGAGCCAGAGTCAGACACTTAACCCACTGAGCCACCCAGGTGCCCTGGTAGCTATTGAAGCCATTTGGTTTTAAAGTTTTATGCAGTTTGCTTAGCTGTATTTGAGCCATGGGAGAACTGTTTTCTCCAATGCCGAATTTTTCAATACTTTGGGATGTGATCGGAAAAAAATTTCAACAACAGACTGCGTCACCCCTCTAGGTCTTAGATATCCCTCTGAAAACTCCTGTCTCTTTACCTCATTTACCAGGTCCCAGTTAATAAGGTTCTACTTAGGAACCATGGTGGTAGGAACCCTGATCATGAAAACTATGACTGTATACTTTGGAGATTAGAATTTGGGGCACAACTTTTGCTGACTTTATTTTTCAGGACCTCTAGAATGAGAGGGAATGGTGAATGGGAATAATGACACTAACTTCCTTGTCTTACTACTAATTCAAAATGGACTCCTTCTAATGTTTCCCTATTATATATAATATTTGTTCTAAAATTTTAATCTATACCTCCTTCTTAACTTTCTGAATTTTTTTTTCCATGAGTTGGTTTTGAATTGTATGAAATGATTTTCATGGATCTGTTGAGTACATCATCTGTGTTCTACCCACTCTATGTATCGATGTAGTAAATTCATATATACATTTTCTAATGTTAAACTAAGTTTCAATTTCTGGATTATTAACAGCTTGACATGATTTTTTAATATTTTCATGTATTTGAAATCATTTCTGTTCTTATAATCAAAGGCCAAAAAAATCATCAAGTCACTCTTTCATCCATTGATAAAGAGTAGAAATGGTCCATCATTAGTGGAATAGCTATATCTCAAGGACCCTACACCCTATTATAAGTATTTGCCTCAGAAACCAACACTTGCCATTTGCCAAGAAAAAAAGTGGCATACACTTAAGTGAACAGCCTGGTGTGCCAATGGGTCAGAGATTTAGGAGGAATAGAACATTTACTCAAATATGAATCATTGAACAAATGAATGGATCTCTCTACTCTCAATCCAGCCTATAGTGGATATAGTAGATATTCAATAAATGATAACTACTCCTATAAAAGAGGTGAGAGTGGAAATGAGTGTCATATAGCCTTAGACCAGTGCTATAGGGAGGCAGTACAGAGTAGTGATTACGAATGAGATGTCTATCAGGGAGATCATAGGATAATTGTCTTTCTCTGATTGACTTATTTCGCTTAGCATAATACCCTCTAGTTCCATCCACATCATTGCCAATGGCAAGGTTCGGTTTCTATTGTTGGCTGCGTAGTATCCATTGAGAGGCAGGGCAGGAGATTGTGGAGGATGAGTGGGGGAATAAAACAAGATGGGATCAGGAGGGAGACAAACCATAAGAGACTCTTAATCTCACGAAACAAACTGAAGGTTGCTGGGGGGTTGGGGGGAACTGTTGGGTGTCTGGGTGATGGACATTGTGGGGGGGCATGTGCTATGGTGAGTGCTATGAAATGTGTAGGACTGATGATTCACAGACCTGTAATACATTATATGTTAATAAAACAACAACAACAACAAAACCAATGAGTTTTCTAGTCTCACTGCCCAGGTTGGGAAATCTGACTCATCAACTGTGTAGCCTTGAGATGGAAGGCACAGGTGTGCATGGCATAATATATAACTTTCTTTTTTAATGTGGTTGATAAAAATATATTTGGGTAAATGGAATTTTTCTGAGGGATTCTCTGACTGATTTCCGATTAACTGGGAGTCCAGTATATTAATTTTTAACATTAAATTAGAGCCATATATATTCATTTTTGGCCCAGGTAAATAAAGAAACTTCTATATTTATCTCTTTATATACATCTTTGTCCCTTGTAAAAACTGGCAAAATCAAGAAATAATTTTCAACTTGACAGATGGTTTTACAAACATGAGCTTTCAATTCAGTCATGATGTGAACTTCAAACTATGATTTTAAAGACTTTCTGTATTCATTTTGTTATCAAGTTGCCACATGTGCATGTGTGAGTGTGTGTGCGTGAACACATGTGTTTAAAGCTTCTAGATGAGTAATGTTTGGTATAAAACTATTTTCTTCCCAGTTATTTGAAATTTGGTTAATTCGTAGTTTTATTTTTCCAAAGATTAGATCATATAATTATTGACAAAACAGCAGTGTGTTTTCATTTGGTTAAAGATTCTGGAACAGTTTGCAGTTTATGTTTTTCTATCATCTAAAGAAAATATTTTTACTGGAACTCTTCAATCAGTTTCTGTAAGACTACAAAAAGAGATGAAATACTTTTAGATATTACCTGTAAGTAGTTAATACCTTATTGTCATGAGTTTTTAAATTCTACCATGTGAATAATTGCAATAATGCAATTAAGGATAATAATTAAGATCAGGATTTTATTTATTTTAGCATAGCAAGATACCACTCTTAGAAATAAAAATATATAATTCAACTTTATCGTATTTATCATACACTATTTAATTAATATTAATTTACATTATTAATTTAATTAATATTAATTTGGTATATCTCCTTAGTGGCAGACACTACTCTAGGTACAGGGATGAGGGAACAAAAGAAAACAAAACATAGTGTCAAATCCCTACTCCCATGGAATTTGTAGTGCAGAAGGGGGAGGGGTATACAGTAAGCAGTAATAGTAAAATATATGGTTGGTTAGATGATGAAAGACTGAAATAAAATAGGAAGAGGAGATAGGGAATGCCAAGCGTGAGGCTGTTCATTTCCTTTCAGATATGTGAACCGGGTTAGACCTGACTGAGTAAGTGACATTTAACTGAGAATCTGAAGGAGCTAAAGGAGGGAGCTTTGGGTATATCCAGGCTCCAAGCAGTGGAAATAGTGACTGTGAGATCCTGAGGGAGGAAATGTGCTTGGGACATTTAAGGAATGGCTGAGACCCAGTGTAGCTGGGACAAAGTAAGATAGACATGCATTTTAAAAAATCAACAAAAGATAATGGTGTGAGCATGTGTCTGTAGGCCACCGTAAAATTTTTGGTTTTCCTCTAAGATGGGAGAATTGGAGCGTTTTTGAGGCAGGAATGAATGTGGGAGAAACATGATTTGGTAGGAGGGTTAGAACAGGGTTCAGGGAAGAGTCTCAGTTAGGGACAAGGGTAGTTTAGAAACCCATTCTTGACCTTAGCAGAGTCAACAGAATCCAGAAATTGAGAAGGGCTGAGGTTGTGGAGATTCGAGATGGTATTCAATTCTAAGGATATTATCAAATGGCTTCTATAATTCAACAGCCTTGCTAGGAAAGGAAGATTTCATGGTAACATTAAAGAACTACCCCCTGTGAAGGACCTTGGGTGCAATGTCTTTGCTCTCACAAAGGTTAAGGGCTGTGTTCTTTGCCAGCACATACAAATGGGATTCTTTCTACCTTAATTTGAGGAGGCGATCATGGCCAGGTAGATATTGGGGGAAGAAAGGAATGAGGAAACAATTTATAGGCCAACAACAAAATCTAGTAGGGAAGTAGCTAAAACTTTGAGATGTTGTAAGTATAATACAGTAGCATCTGAACAGTAGTTAGAGAGATAGTAACTAGTTTAGGAAGTGAAATTAGTTCCGTCCACATGAAATATGGAGCGTCAGAGAAAGTCAAGAGTAGTAGCAGATGAGGTGAGCAGAAGGGCCAGATCGTAAAGGTGTTCCTCAAACAAGAACATGGATTCATGGATTCTGTTTCTCAGGACCACTGAGAGATACTGTAGGATTTTGCTGTTTCCACAGTCCTGGAAGAGCAGCTGTGATGTCAAAAGATCAGAGTAGATACTTGCAGAAAAAGACTCTTATAAGGTACATTGCTTTGTTAGTTGGCTCTTATATCATGGAAACATTTCCAAGTAGCAAACGTTTTCCAATTAAGGAGCGAATTATAGAAAATTCCATTAGGGCTTTAAAACTTTCTTGTCTCTAATTACACTAGAATGCGCAGACTTTTTGAACTTGAACCAACTTTAGTTGAATTTGTTAATGATGCTTTATTACATTTGTTTTAGAAACAAAACTGAAATCCAAATAATTTTGGCACTTTAGTCAGAAGCCCAAGTTATTTTATAGAGTAATAGGCTTTAGGGCTTCCATTTGAATCCCATTAAAGATTTCTGTATAATCTTGAAAGATATTAATAAACCTGTATGGACTGAGAATGATCCTTAAGGGCACATTCTCAGCATTACCGGCCCAAAAGTATAAAGTCATATAAAGCAAACTGCCCAGTTACAGAGGAACAGTGTTTAGGAGTGACCACATTTGGGCCTCACTGGAAGAATCCGCTGGATGTGTTTTCTCCCCCTTACTCTGGGAAAGAGGGATCGATATGTAATTGGGAAAATGATGAAATTAAAACCTATAATTTTTTAAAAATCTCCTTTGTTTTCTTTCTGAAAGTAAAGCATGTTCAGTATCCTAATAGGATCAATAAGAGCTAAATTTACATGCAAAGAAAGGTGATCTCTTCAGATCTTTGGGGCAGCGAGAACAGATTACAAGGTTCAGAGAGGGGGAAAGAAAGCGAACAAATGGATAGTGTGAACCTTGACCAAGCTATGATCTTTGTGTCACGTCAGTTAGCTCCAGAATAAGTCCTGTTCATCTACGTCCCTCCAAGCAGGTTTAGAAAGAAATGAGTCATGGGGCGCCTGGGTGGCTCAGTGGGTTGGGCCACTGCCTTCGGCTGGGGTCATGATCTCAGGGTCCTGGGATCGAGTCCCGCATCGGGCTCTCTGCTCAGCGGAGAGCCTGCTTCCCTCTCTCTCTCTCTGCCTGCCTCTCCATCTACTTGTGATTTCTCTCTGTCAGATAAATAAATAAAATCTTTAAAAAAAAAAAAGAAAGAAAGAAATGAGTCATGATTTGTTCCCTTCGTTTTTCAAATGAAGCCTGTGCTGTGTTCCTCAAAATAGGTTTACCCACCATGGCATACTTCATTTTTACTCCTGCAGTGCCCTGGCTGGATGATTCCTGGCCATACCTCCTATAGTAAAAGGCACATTTTATCAGTTTCTAAGGGCATTCAGAAAAAGAAAGAACAAGAAACCAAACCAAACCAAACCCAAGTGCTGGCATTCACATTTCCCATGAAAACAGCAAATTGGTGCAATGTCTATTCCCAAGGCAAAGCTCCCTTTCTCCCTTTCTCCCTGGGTGAAAAAGACATGAATGCTGCAGTTGTTGGACAGGAGTTAACAGTTGATTTGGAACGAACCAGCCAAAAAAGTCCCAAACAAATTAATAGCATAGAAACATCTGCTGCTGTTTTATTAGAGTTTCACATAAAAACCTAGTTTGCAAGCTGGCGTTTGGAAAGCTTTTCTTTACACTGAGCTCTCAACGTAGCTGCAAAAGGCAATCAAGACCATATGTCTTACATTTTTAGGTCCAAATTTTCCTGCATCTCTCTCCAACCTGGGACAGTTGCTCGTAACATGAGTTCTGAATTCAAAAAACTCGTTTTTAACATAGGGGTTTTTAGAAAGATATGTATTTAAAGTCATTGAGGCTATGGCATTTCCATTTCTCCGCTTTGGTTATTGTGACAATGTTAATTGAAAGATCTCTGTACTTTACTTTTACCCAAATTATTTCGGGGATGTTGGCTTTAGCTCAGCGTACCATTTAAAATACACATTATGACATTGGTTTTGGATGTTTCGAACCCAGTCATTGGTCAGGAAAAGGAGCTCTGATTTTTGCCCACAGGAAGCCATGTGAGCGTCTATGAAATAGATTATCTTGTGCAATAAGTTCCCTCATTCTTGTTACAGTGTGTTCATCTCATTTTACTTGTTTAATAAATTGTCATAAAACCCCATGAGGAAAATGGACACATTTTAGGTTCCACGTCCTGAAAGCATCAGTGTTCAATGCTCTTCAATCACCTAACAGGTAACAAGGACAAATCTTGTTAATGTGCTTACAAGGTTTTAGTAAATGTGAGTTAGATACAAATACTGACAAGAATGCTACAGCTCATTTTCCTTTTGGAGTACGGCATGCTAGCTATGTAGTGCCTTCGTTTAGTTCCCTCTTCCTTCACCCCCCGCCCCCGCCCCGGAACATAGTACACACACACAGACACACAGGCATGCATGCACACGGGAGTGCATATACTGTATGGAGGCATATAAATGTTCAAATTAGATTTTAAGAGGATACAACCATAGTTCTCGTTTTGGTTTTTTTTTTTCTTTTTTTTTTTTAAGATTTTATTTATTTATTTGACACAGAGAGAGAGAGATCACAAGTAGGCAGAGAGGGAGGAGGAAGCAGGCTCCCCCCTGAGCAGGGCTCGATCCCAGGACCCTGAGATCATGACATGAGCCGAAAGCAGAAGCTTAACCTACTGAGCCACCCAGGCACCCCAGTTCTCGTAAGTTTTTATTTGTATACAGCAAGCCCTTCCTTCTTTTTTTATTCTGACAGGAATCTAAGAAAGTTCCCTGGTAACTTTACCCTTTCTGTCACTCGAACATTCTTCATCGTCTGCAGTACTATCCCTTGTTCTCCACGTGTAACAGCTCTAAAAGCAGGGTGAGCTTTACAGCTGAAGGCACTTTAGTTTCAGTGAAATATGGCCCCATTTTGCACTAAAAGGGAAAGAAATAACAAAACCTCATTTTGTCTCTGGGAGGGAAACTCCTGTTGCCTTGAAAGCCAGTTCTTGTGTTATTCCTCATCATAAGCCGCTTTTTTGTTTCTTCGGGAAATACCTTCAGTTACAAAAAGGACTAGAGGTTCAAAGATAGGTAAAATGTCATTTGGGTTTCTTTATGAAATTGTTTAAACTGTAAGAGGTTGTTTACTTGAGAGAAGAATAGACAAATATCGTGTCTTTTTTCTGTTCTGCATTCCAGAGTTCTTAACCCTACCACTGTTTGTACATTCCTTTTTATACACAGCTCTGTGAGAAACTCTTGGTAAAGAAATACAATATCCTATTGATTTCCTAGTTAAAGGAGGATTTTTTCTTCTTCTTTTATTTTTTAAAGAAACCTTTCTACACAGACCAAGGCACAGCAGAAAATTTCCTCGTCCTTTCCTAGAAGATCTAAATCATTGAGTATGTAAAAGACTTTAGTAACTATAAGGCACTATATAAATTAGTAATTAATATTATTTTCACTTATAAAACTACCAGATATAGGAAACCCATCTTAGAACTCATCCACATGTCGATGACTAATTGAAAGGTCACATTATACAGAGATTTATTGTATCAAGTTCCTATCTTTTAGTATAAAGTGTTTAAACTCATTCTCTGTTGTGGGCTTTCACAAGCTTTTAATGTACAAAAATATGCATGTCATTGGAATAGATTTCTAGATACCTTCTGCCAAAATAATCTTTCTGTAATGCAGATCTGTTTATGTGACACGCCTGCTTAAAACAATAAAAATTTCAGAGGCTTTTCAATGCCTAGACTATAAAGTCCAGACTCCTTAATTGGGTTCTGAAGTCTTACTCAATCTGTCCTTATTTGTATCTACAGGTTTTTTTTTTTTAAGATTTTATTTATCAGGGGGGTGGGGAGAGCAAGCACAGGCAGACAGAATGGCAGGCAGAGGCAGAGGGAGAAGCAGGCTCCCTGCCGAGCAAGGAGCCCGATGTGGTACTCGATCCCAGGATGCTGGGATCATGACCTGAGCCGAAGGCAGCTGCTTAACCAACTGAGCCACCCAGGCGTCCCTGTATCTACAGTTTTAACTCCTCAACCTGCTTCCCACTTCCACAGATACTTCTTTTCAAATATTCCCTAGTACAAAGCAATCAACACTCTGTTCTCCACTCTTATACATCCTGCTTCCCCATCATGAAACCCTGTCACCATCTCTTATCCCAACGCTTTCCCATCACCTGTTAGTTCTCAATTTTTGGCACCACTTCCTTCCAGGATACCTTCACCAGTACCTCAAGTCTGAATCAGGTGTTCTGTTGGTTAGGATTAGAATTAGCTACAAGAAACTCTAAAACTATTGTTTTAATTTCCTTTACAAGTCCTTCAAAAGTATCATATAATCAAGCTATATACCATACTTAAAATTCTAGAACAAATATACCACTGGCTAAAATAAAGCGTGATTACACTATACTACATAGGAACTTTTTTCTTTAAATTATGGTATAATGTACTGATTGGTAATCAAAATGTAATATATCTCTAGGGGTGCCTGGGTGGCTCAGTGGGTTAAAACCTCTGCCTTCAATTCGGGTCATGATCCCAGGGTCCTGGGGTCGAGCCCTGCATCGGGCTCTCTGCTCAGAGGGGAGCCTGTTTCCTCCCTCTCTCTCTGCCTACTTGTGATCTCTGTCTGTCAAATAAATAAATAAAATCGTTGGAAAGAAAAAAAAATGTAGTATATCTCTAGAGTGTACAGTTGTTTGAACTGTGCGGCTCCATTTATGAGTGGACTTTTTAAATATATAAATACAGTGTGTTACTGTAAATGTATCTTCTCTTCCTTATGATTTTTTTTTTTTTTTTTTTGACAGAGAGAGGTCACAGTAGGCAGAGAGGCAGGCAGAGAGAGAGAGAGGGAAGCAGGCTCCCCGCCGAGCAGAGAGCCCCATGCGGAACTCGATTCCAGGACACTGAGATCATGACCCGAGCCAAAGGCAGCGGCTTAACCCACTGAGCCACCCAGGCGCCCCCTTATGATTTTCTTAATAACATTTTCTTTTTTGTATCGAGGGATGCCTGGATGACTTGGTCAGTTAAGCATCCGGCTCCTGATTTCAGCTCAGCTCTTGATCCCAGGGTCATGAGTTCAAGCCCCACATTGGGCTCCATGTTGGGCATGGCGCCTACTTAAAAAAGGAGGGGGGTGCTCCTGGTTGGCTCAGTCAGTTAAGCATCTGCTTCTACATTTTGGCACAGCTCATGATCTCAGGACTGTGAAATTGATTCCTATAATGGGCTCTGCACTAGGCCTGGAGCCTGCTTAAGATTCTATCTCTCTCACTTCCCCTTTGCCCCTCCCACCCCACTGTCTCTTTGTCTGTCTGTCTCTCTCTCTCAAAAAAAAAAAAAAAAAAAAAAAAAAAAGAGAGAGAGAGAGAGAGAAAGAACACAGTCTAGAATACTTGTAACATACAAAATGTGTGTTACTCAATCTTTTTTGTTATCAGTAAGATTCCCAGTCAAGAGTAGGCTCCTAGTAGTTAAGTTTTGGGGGGAAAAAGTTATCAATGGATTTTTAACTGTGCAGGCAATTGGGGCCCCTCACCCCTGTATTGTTCAAGGGGTTAACTGTATTTCCAAATACAGAAAGCACAAGATTTAGGGTAAAATATTGTGAGTTAAAAATATTGTAATAATTTTAAGTGCTAACAATAAAAGTTTACTTATTATCATCTAATTGGTATATTTTTCTCAAATAGATCTAGTCAGTTACTCTAAAAAATATGCTGCAATAATTGTTATTAAAATTAATTTAGTTTCAAATGAAACAAGATGGGATTGGGAGGGAGACAAACCATAAAGACTCTTAATCTCACAAAACAAACTGAGGGTTCCCGGGGGAGGGGGTAGGGAGAGGATGGTTGGGTTATGGACGTTGGGGAAGATATGTGCTATGGTGAGGGCTGTGAAGTGTGTAAACCTGATGATTCACAGGTTTCATCCTGGGGCTAATAATACATTATATATTATTATATATTAATAAAAAATAAAAATAAATTTAAAAAAATAATTTATTCTCACATGCTAAACTATGTTCATGTTGGATGCTATTGTAATTACAGAAAGAAACAAGTAATGGAAATTTTAAGTTCAAGTTAAGAGTTAAAACAAAAGATAAATTTATTTATTGAAAGTCAATCAGAAGATTATATAAGTAGTTTAGAATATGGTTAATAGACAATTATTGGGGCACCTGGGTGAATCAGGTTAACATCTGCCTTGGCTCAGGTCATGATCCCAGGACCGTAGGATTGAGCCTTGCATTGGGCTCCCTATTCAGTGGGGAGTCTGCTTCTCCCTCTCCCTTTGCCCCTGCTTGTGCTCTCTCTCACTCACTCTCTTTCAAATAAATAAATAAGATCTTTAAAAAAAACCCAGACAATTATTTATGCATAAGTAATTTAAATATACGCTTTAAGGAGAGATTTATAATCCCACATTTCTTAGTGACTTTCTTATGTGGTTTGTGTCATTAAGAAATAAAAGGGGGAAGGACACTAAATTAGTCACAAGAAATCTGGCAAGTGTGTTTCTCAACATTTGAAAGCGTAAATACTTGGAAAGAAAACAATGTACATAAATTCTAAATTTTCTTTTTGGTGGAAATTTTCCCACTGAAAGCCCTAGTAGTGGATGAATGAGAACGTGTTGATTGGGCTGACAGACTTTCAAGTGGTTAGAAAATGGATAGGACTAACGCTGATTCCTTCCAAGCATTTGAAGTCCAAATGAAACAGAGTGAATCCTGTAAAAGTTCCAACAATCAATAGTTACTTGGGAAAAGGGCATTTAATAAACAGGCACAAACAGAAAGCTTTATAAAGGACCAAGCAGAAGGAGCTCTTATGACCAAAAGAGGTTTTTGAAACCAAACCATCAAGGAGTTCTTACCAGCCCAAGAAGTGCTGAGCTCAAAAGCTTTGAAATGCCTGAAGCAGATGGAACCAACCAGTAGACATTGGAACTCTTCATGGTTGTATGACAATTGTGCCACAAGCCAGTGGACCACATCCAGAGGAAAAGCTCTTTTTTGCCAAATCCGGAGTGTTCCCTCTTTTTGCTTTTGCTCCGCTGAGTTGAGTCAAGGAATAGACATTCAATTTCCCATCCAAGTGCTAGATTCCAAACCATTTCTTAGAACTATTTTCCCCCTCAGCATGAGTTTTTTCAGAGTAAAAAGTGAGGGGGGTGATGATTGAGAAGTGCGGTGGGCTTAATAAAAGACCTCTTTGCCAATAAGGAGGGGAAGGAAAGGAAGCCACTTTGAAGTAATAGTTTTTGAAACATTCTCACTGGCATAGAACAACTGTTGTGGTTTTCCTTAATTATGTTGTGTACACAGAAGATGTTTTAGTGAAAGAAAGAAGAAACCTAACCTAAAATACTTGGGAAATAAGACTAGCTTAGCTTCATTTTTAATACGAGAATAAAATCAATTGCGTGTTTGAGGGGGAAATTCAGACCTTTGCTTCATATTTCATTTCTATTAATTCTCATATTTAGAACAGAGTTCATAGTAGAAACCTTGAAAGATAAACAGACAAGCCTCCAAATAATAGTCCAACACACTTACCACATGGAAATGTAAACATATATGTGGAAAGATGAATTAATATCAATAGTTTCAAAACAATATTTCAAATAGTTGTTGAGTGGGGCTTTGTTTGTTGGCTTCAAAGAAACTTGAGGAGCATGGGCTTTGAAGGAAGACCGCTTGGTGTTCTCTTAAAGACGCCATACTTAATGGCACAGGAGACATACAGGGTTTAGATGCATGTGGTGCGTATGGAGAGGGAAACTCTTTTAAGTATACCTTGCAATATAGTGTCACTGTATAATTTCAAATCTTTTGAAATGGACATGCACATTTAGGAGGTATCACTCTGAAGATACAGTACCAAGACTTGCCTTGATTAGACAGACCCAACAGCCTTCTTCCTTTTTAATCTCTTTTGGTTTTCTTTCTTTCTTTCTTTTTAAAGATTTTGTTTATTTCTTTGACAGAGAGAGATAGCATGAGATGGAACACAAGCACCCAGGAGCTGGAGAGGGAGAAGCAGGCTCCCCGCCAAGCAGGGAGCCTGAGGCAGGGGTCGATCCCAGGATGCTGGGACCATGACCTAAGCCAAAGGCAGACACCCAACAACTGAGCCACCCCTGTTCCCCCTCCTTTTGGTTTTCTAGGGTGGCTGGTTTCCTAAACCATAGTTAAGTCCCTTGGCTGACCTATTCCTATCACTTGTAATTCCAACAGCAACACTTTTGTAGCTACTGGGGAAAAATGAGGACGTTTTCATGATTTTTCCTGTGTTTCATGAGGACATCTCAAAAAGGAGGCAGATACAATAGCCTTTAAAAACTGATATGTAGAAGATTAAAAAATTACTAGCTGAAATTAGAATAATTAGCAGAAAATATCTAGCAGAAAGTGACTAATCCAAATGACTTTATTTTCTCTCTTGTCTGATATTCTATAGTAAGAGGGATCAGTGTCTCATTTTTATAATCTATCATTTTTTAGTATATATTGTTCTCTATTTTAAAAATCTTTATTCTCAGTGATAAAAATTTTCCTCAGAAAAAGCTGTATAAAATTTTCTCCTTGGCACATGGTATGGAATGTTTATAACAGAAGAAAGGACCATTTTTGTGCTTGTGTGCACACAGTATGCTCTAGACATTATTAAATGTATCTCATTTAATTTTCATGGTAACACTATGAAGGACAGAAAAAGAGGCATTATTTCCAGTATGCAGATGCGGAAGTTTAAGGTCAAGAAGATGGATTAGTTTACCAAAAATACACAGCTAGTAAGTGGAAAGTGGGAATTTGAAGTAGATTTAATTAAACAACAACAACAAAACACCTGTATCTCTGAAGAGTGATCTAGTCTTGTTTCTATTTGTTTGTTTGTTTGTTGTTTTGTTTTGTTTTTGGTTTGGTTTGGTTTTATACCAGATGATTTGGCAACCTGTCCAACTCTTTTGATGTATCTTAGTTCCATATTTGGAGTATTCTTGCTATAACTTAACTAAAGAGATATTTTGGCTCTGTGTTGCCTTGCAGTGATTAGGAAAGGACACTACAACATGCTTCTTCATGTACTTAAGATCTTGATGTGTAGTTGGTGCTTATTTCTTAACTTGAGTGGTTGTATTGTATTTGAAAAGCACTTTGGAGGCGCCTGGGTGGCTCAGTGGGTAAAGCCTCTGCCTTCGGCTCAGGTCATGCTCACAGGGTCTTGGGATCGAGTTCCGCATCCAGCTCTCTGCTTGGCAGGGAACATGCTTCCCCCTCTCTCTCTCTGCCTGCCTCACTGCCTACTTGTGATCTCTGTCTGTCAAATAAATAAATAAAATCTTAAAAAAAAAAAAAAAGAAAAGAACAGCTCTTTGTTTTTTATGCTCTTTCAACTAGTGTTGAAATGGCAACGTACCACGGCAGGGATGTTCTCCCATAAATCATGCATTCTTCAATAAGAGTAGAATTGGTTGGATATAGAAAAATGTACTTTTGTAGAAAATTAACTAGAGAATTTTTATAGTAAAGAAATTCTTTTAAATCCAGCTGATACACTTCTTACTGTTTATAAAACTGCCTCTTGTGAACATCTCTTCCTAGTTTAACTTCTTAGCCTGTTGAATCGTCTGATCCTAATTACAAAGTAATGGAAATAATGACCAGAAAACTATCTTCTGTTTGGAAGGACTTGACATTTATGAGACCTCTTTAGGGAAAAAAGATCAGCATGAGAAAATATCTTTTATATGTGATCTAATATAATCACACTAAAAAGTGAATACACTGATTACTTCAGTGACATCAAACACTAAAAAAACCATCACAAATCCACAGGAAGCATTTCCTTTTCCTGGTTTTATCATGTCATATATATAACATATTTGTAAATGTATCACCAAATGTTTCCAGAATATCTCTGTTCTTAAATTATATAGAGGCATTTCATTTTCGAGCCAGTTTCATTCCCACTCATTATAAGATATTGTACAGAAAAATACGAGTTAATTAAAACACTCATTTGTTAAGGAAACTTGTAGAAAGTACTCCTTACTATATTTGCAACATTTCAGTTACTTCTAGGTTTGTTTAATTATCTACAACTAGCCACTTGATTTGCATTTACATTTTATATAGTGCACTTAAAGGATTTTTTCTGTTTAAATAAGTGTAACTCAAATATAGCATTTTCAGTTTGCCTATATGTATTTTATTAGTATCAGAATTAAGATAAAATTATATAGAGAATTAGTAGAAAAGGTAGCATTGCAATTTTAGATTTTTCATATCTGAATTTTTTTTTAAAGATTTTTATTTTTATTTATTTGACAAGATCACAAGTAGGCAGAGAGGCAGTCAGAGAACGGGTGGGGGAAGCAGGCTCCCAGCTAAGCAGAGAGCCCAATGCGGGGCTTGATCCCAGGTTCCTGGGGTCATGACCTGAGCTGAAGGCAGAGGCTTAACCCACTGAGCCACCCAGGCATCCCATATCTGAATGTTTTTTGATATATGTTGTTTTGATATGCTTTGATAAATAAGAACGTTTTGATAAATGAGAATGTTTTTGTTGAATTGCCTAATATATCTGATATTGTAATAGGTTCAAGAATAAAAAAATGAAAAGAGTACCCTCCATTTTAATCTCCGAGAATTAGAAAGCTCTTTCATAATTGAATGTGTTCTCAACAAATTTTCGTCAAAAACAAAGGAAATGTTAAGCACAAATTTATGCCATCCAGAATTCTTTCCATGACAATTTTATAACAATGAACTTTTTTTTTTTTTAAGATTTTATTTATTTGTGATAGAGTGAGAGCACAAGCAAGGGTGTGGGAGCAGTGGGAGAAGCAGACTTCGCTAAGCAGGGAGCCCCATGGAGGGTTCGATCCCTGGGCCCTGGGATCGTGACCTGAGCCAAAGGTAGACGCTTAACCAGTTGAGCCACACAGGAACCCCTAGAGCAATGAACATTTTGAAAAATGATTGGGAAAATCCATAACTTCCTTTCATAGTATCTTTTGGATCTGTGGTTTGTGCGCCCAAAACTTTATATGAATTGTTTATTATTTGTCATTCCATGCCTCACAATAGTGAGTGCTCTAAGTTTATGTAACTGAGTGAGATCGTGAGTAAACTGAGTAAAAGAATCCACTGTATGCTCTCCTACCTGACGTGGTGTGGCATTGAGTCTGTGATGAAGCTTGGAGGACTGGGACCATCACTATCCATTCTGTTCAGGAACACTTGTGTATTTCCTCAGTTAGAGCCCTTGACTTTTAATTTCTAGATTGAATTCATATTTTTAAAAGCTTCATTATATAATCTTTACGTGAGGTTAAGACTGGTTTTAGTATTACATGTGAGGACAAGTCATCCTATTCTGAGACTGAGGGCTGATGGCTTTTGTGGACCCGTTTTGATCACAGTATCACTGCAAATTCAGTTTCCTGAGCACACCCACTGACTGGTTATTGCCTTTCCTCCACTTTATATTTAGGCAAAGATCTTTTGGAGATTTAATAAGGAATCCCAAAATTCCTGTGATTATCTTTGCTTGCCACTCAACAGATCTCGCTACATGACTTCGCTATCTTTTTGTTGTCGTTATTTGCTTCTGGGTCGCTTTCTAAATCTATTTTTTGTCCCAGAAATATTGCAGGATTTTAAAATGTATTTGAATAGAAAAATAAACAAAGTACCCTTCCTGTGAGGATAAATGAGAACTCTTAATGCCAGCTGTTAGGAATGCCATTATAAGATCCTTTTGGAACATCAAAAACACACTTTTACTGTTAACAAAGCATATGTCCAGAGTTCCTACTTCAGAACCAATCACAAAAGTGGAGACAGTGTTTGCCTAGGTGCTTCTGGAGAGTGTTCAGGTGAACTGATGCCACTACTTGTCAAGCTAAGGTGATTGTGACTCAGAACCCAGATATGCTCATTAGGGGAAAATAGGATCAAAATAAGATGGAGTCTGCATGAACGACTCAAGGTCACATCAAATAGGAAGCAATATGTTGTATCAGGAGAGTCCGACATAGTGCAGTAGGTGGCGGTCTAGGCAGATAAAAGATTAGCCCAAGAGCAGCTTGAATTTAGAAAATGGCGGTCCAATCATGGCTGCCGAGAGTGGAGGAAATCCAGAAGATTAGAGGAAGGAAGACAGGAACTCTTGTACTAGGCAGAGATACAAGACAAGGATTCAAAAATGGTAGAGTAAAATAACTGTTTCTAAAACCAGAGAGAAAATAGGTTTGGCTGGAACTAGGCCAAAAATCAGTTACTGCATTGACTATTTCAGGTAAGAATGGGACAAATATTGAGATTGATTTGGTCTTTATCCACTAAAGAATGAATCCTACACATCCATTACATTTCTCCTAACAAAATAAGGTTTAACAAAAGCTACGAGAGTTCGTGGCAGGCAGAGAAGAATTTTTGGAATGTTCATTAGACCTCACTGTATGCCACCAATCTACCACTTTATCACTCTCACAAGCACAGTATAAAATCAACCAAGCTGATCCCCTCATGGCCCCAAACATAACATGATCCCTTCCACCTGCTTGCTTTGTTTTGTGGTTTTCTATCTGCCCGGAAAGCCAAATCTCTCTTTCCAGCCTATCAATGTCCTAGGCTTCATCTTGGTCCAGACTCAAGTCTTACCCCCACGCAAGTATTAAAGAAGTTTCCATGAATAGCTTCACCTGTAAGACGTCAGTAAGGAAAGTATGAAAGTACCAAACTACTCTTTTTTTTTTTTTTTTCAAACTACTCTTCATGAGTTCCACTGAACCGAAAATTTCCAAATTGTTTTACCTTTGGATTACTTGATGTTTTGACATGTCTGTGTTCCTATAGGTTTGACTGCTCAGAGATCTAAAAATATATGATGAAATCTCTTTTGATCTCCTTTGTTGAACATCTGAAAAAGTTTACTTAGCATGTGGTAACAATTTTAATTTGGGAGCATGCTGATAATAAAAAGATGTGTGCACATACATGCATCCACAAGTTAAAAATGAGTTCACGTGTATTTGTTCTTAGCATTCAGCTTGCCTGGCTTTGTTTTTATAAACAGAACTATTAAGGTTGTGGCTTTGGTAACTAAATGCAGAGTAAATAAAGTATGAGTCAATCAAAACTTTTGATAGTATCTATACATACTACCTAGTAATTTTATGTATTTTGGGCATCTGCTCTAACATGCTTCCTTGACACTTCAGTGAAAATATCCCATGCAGGACCTGTTAATTAGCCATTTAAGAAAGATAACTTCTTATGTCTTTCTGAAGAAGAGGGATTTTTTAAAAAGGTGCAACAGTTACTGAAATGATAATATACTCTGTTCCGTACTTGAAAAATCCTGCATTCATCATACTCCTCTGAATTTTATGGTGTGTGTCTAAATCACATGTATCTTCTTTATACTAAATTCCATATATGAAATGGGATGAAACTTACACATGTATCTCAAAAAATGTGCTTGATTTGAAGTAATGCTTTTTTAGAGACAGAAAACTAAAAAAAATGATGATAACATAGTACATTACACTGCTGTTCTCTGTTTCTTCGTATCCTGAAGAATAGTCCTTATATATGCAAACAGAGGTCAGATCTTGGTTTGCTCTGTTATCTCATGCCACACATTGCATGATTTCAAAAGGGAGTTCATCACACCTAAATACCTGATGTTCGGGGCTTTTTTCCTCACATGTATATTTATTCATGTCATATATGTTTTCAAGATACATGGTTCTGATATATCATAATGGGGGTCTTTGAAAAAACTAAGAAATTTCCATTTTGATACAGAATCAAACTTTTCATTATGCCAAATATTACTTGATTACTGTTATCACTATCTCAATCTCTTCTGCTTTCTGAAAAGAGACTAAAGAATAATTTCTAGTTATTCCTGATTAACTATATATCCTCTTGGGACATACTCAGTTTTGTGTTTGGGTAGCTATGGCTCAGAAGCAGACTGAAGTTATCTAGGTAGTATAAGGCTATAAGTGGTAATGCTACTCCGTTATACCCATAGTGGGTCCCAGAACTATAACAGTGGCCTTCCTGTTACAATATGTATTTATAACCATACGGAGTTTTAAAATAAAGATAATAGGATAATTAATTGAAAATGACCAATACTGTGGAATGAGAACATTATAATGTTCAATCCCATTGATACTTATTTTTCATTTCTGGGTGATTGGCACTGGACCACGTGTTAGGAATATACCTATGAACAGTGACGACATCCCTAACTTCTGAGCGCTTTGGATCACGTGGAAGACTCATTTAAACATGCGGATTCAATGATGGGATATAAACTTAGGAAGGGGGGCTCCTGGGTGGCTCAGAGGGTTAAGCCTCTGCCTTCGGCTCAGGTCATGATCTCAGGGTCTTGGGGCAGGGAGTCTGCTTCCTCCTCTCTCTCTGCCTGCCTCTCTGCCTACTTGTGATCTCTGTCTGTCAAATAAATAAAATCTTTAAAAAGAAAAAAACAACAAAACTTAGGAAGGGAGAGAGAAGCTGAGCCCATAGGACGAAGCACAGAAGGGGTCCCTGTCCCAGCCTTTCAGAGAGTGAGGGCAAGATCCAAGAGGAAGAGGTATGTGGTAGGAGCTAGCTTAAGCAAAAGAACCACATGAGATGAAAAGTAATTCAGTGGGTGGGAGGGATTAGAGTACAAGGGGTGAAAAGAAGGACATTACGTTACAATAAAATGGGTCACTGTATGAATTATGAACTTAGACTTTCTTCTACAAGAAATGAAAATTTACTAGGATTTTAACCCGGATAGTGACATGTTTCAACTCTGCATTGGAAAGGCATACTCCTGTGGCAGAGAGAAGGTGAATTTCTTTTTTTTTTTTTTTTTTAAAGATTTTTTATTTATTTATTTGACAGAGATCACAAGTAGGCTGAGAGGCAGGCAGAGACAGAGAGAGAGAGAGGCAGAAGCAGGCTCTCCACTGAGCAGAGAGCCCGATGCAGAGCTCGATCCCAGGACCCTGGGATCATGACCTGAGCCGAAGGCAGAGGCTTTACCCACTGAGCCACCCAGGCGCCCCGAGAAGGTGAATTTTGAGAGGGGAAGTTTGGAGACACTAGGACTCCCGTGCTGTCAACCAGGCAGGAGAAAGGAGAGAGAACGGAAGTAGGAGTGGCTGTGGAATTTCAGCAAAGAGGACAGATTGGAAAGTGGGGTGAGAACAAAAAGTGACAAGACTTAATGACAGATCGAAGGGACTTACAGATAGATTGGCAGGGGGCCAGGATTTGGTGCAGTAGAGTTAGTGGAAATTAGGGGGAATTAGAAGAAGAGGGTGAAAGTAATTAGAAGTTTAGCGTTGGATACAGTAGGTTTGAGATGCCTGTCAGACGTTGAAATGAGAGCGGCTAACGGGCCCTGAGATCAGTGGGCTTGGGGTATTTATCTTCTGTATTTGGTTATAGTTTGTCACACTCTAAGCCTCAGCAAGGAGCCAAGTGTGTGTGGGCACAACACGTGCATTGTGTGTGTGCTAATGACTGAGATGGGCTCTGGGATTGAGTTGCAGTCTCTCCTTAGTTCTCTTTTCACCAGATGTGGCTAAGGAGAATGTCTCTTCTCTTCCTCTGTAGAAAGATGTTCTTTATTATTTTGATGTGCTCTACTCTAATAATTAGAGGAAATAATAATAAATGGCCAACATACGAGTATCTGCCAGGCAACAAGCCTTTATCTCAAGCACTTCATCTAAATTATTTCATTTACCCCTCAAGATGGCCCCATTTTGTTACTATTATTATCATACACATTTTGTAGCAATGAAAAGATGATAGTGATAGTGTAGAGAAAATTGTGTAACTTGCCCAAGATCACACAGCTAATACCTAGTGGGGCAGGATTCACATTTAGACCACTTGTGTCAAAGTCTAGTTCAAGGATTTGAAGTTCAGATTTAATTTGGCTCTGTCTTGCTTTTAGAGAAGTTGCTTCTCAAGAATGGAGTTTCCTTTCATTTGCAAAGGGCCAAAGGTCTTTTTGGTGCTCAGAAGTCTCTTCCCTATCTCCTTGGTTTATGCCTTCCTGCCTGTCCCAGTATTTCCTTTGGTCATGAAGTGTAACTTTCTTATGAGCCTGAGTTAAAATTCCTCTCCCATTTGCAGAATCAAAGGCTCCAGAAAATATTCTGCATAGCCCTTTCAGAGTCAGTAGCTATAGATCGGCTTTTCCTTCTTTTTGGTTCAGGATTATCTTATTGGGTTCTTAACTCCCTTTTATATGCCTTGTAGATGATTGTAAATCATTCCTGTTTACATTTGTGTCTTCCACCAAACATGTTCTATTTGAAAGAAGTGACCTTAGCATTTTCTCTTATATCTTTACAGAGTATCTTGTTCTTTGAGATCTCAATAAAGATGGTGTCTGGTTTGCGGTTATTGTGCTATTTATATATGCAAAGCTGTTCATGAAGACTGTGAAGTTTTCAAAAGATTTCTATCAAAAAAATATGGCCCTTGGGGTTCCTGGCTTGGCCTAGTCAGTAGAGCACGGGACTCTTCTTCTCAGAGTCGTGTGTTGAAGCCCCACGGTGGGTATAGAGCTTTCTTGACAAAATAATGAAAATAAAATGAAATAAAATAAAGATTTCTTTCCCTTTTGAAAAAAAAAAATATGGTCCTTAAACCAGGATGTTACACATTTTCAATTGTTATAGAGGGGAGCAGTAATTTTAGTCCTTGAGATGATGTTAAGAAAAGCTTTATTATTTCCTTTGAGAAATGGCTTCCTATTTACTAATGGGGGTAATTGAAAGGACACCTGGAGTATGAGTTGATGCTCTGACTTATTATGCTTCATTATTTTCTTTGTGTGATTTGTCAGCTTTGTAGCTGAAGAACAAAGCTTAGCTCAGTAGAGTGTTCTCCAGGGTAGGTATTGGAAGGAAGTATTATCGTTTTATAGGCCTTTTTTTTTTTTCCTGCCAAGAAAGTATAAATCAGTAGTTTGAACGTGTGACATAATTTCAGTCAAGTATTTTTTTAGTATAGTTTGCTTTCTGTTAAATCTAATTATAAGCCAAGACTACTCATAAGATACTTTTTGGACAAATATTTAAAATGGGTCATTTGTAGTTACTACTATTTAAAATTCCCAGAATACAGTCACTAGTAAAGAATGTCATTGCTGTAAAACTTGTATTTTTTCTCCCATCAGTGTTCTACGTACTGGTTCTGACCGTGCCTGGTAACTGGCTTTTGCAGGTGACTTAGGTTTTCATTTCCTTCTTGTAAAGGGATTCATCCTGACTCTAAGATTCCATACTCCTTCATTAGCAATTGGATTTTTAACATTGAAAATAAGATAACAGTGAAAACGGTAAATATGAACATAGTGGTTATTACATATTAGGTACTAGTCTGCTTTATATATTTTAATTTATGTAGTCCTCATAGTAGTCAAATTAAATAGGTGTTACGGTTATTATTGCCATTCTATTGATAGGGAAGTTGAGGCATGGAGAAGCAAGCGACCTGGTGAGGATGACACAGCCAGGTCGGACCAAAGCCAGGAGTTTAGTCTAAACATCTGGGTTCTAGAATCAGTTCTCTTGTCCAATACACTATAGTACTTTGCGTTGTATTTCTATTTGCTATGCTTTTATTTATTTAAGACTAAGAATGGGTGCCAGCCTTTGATTATGTATGGACAGTTGGGCTAAATACTAGCTTTTAAGAAGTCACAATGATAATTAATAGGATTCTCCTTGGGGCTCCTGAGTAGCTTGGGTGGGTGGCTCAGTCGGTAAAACATCAGATTCTTGCTTTCGGATCCGGTCATAATCTCAGGGTCCTGAGATCAAACCCGTGCTGGGCTCCGTGCTCAGCGCAGAGTTTGCTTGTCCTCTCCCTCTGTTCCTCCCCATGCACACTTGTTCTCTCTCTCTTTCAAATAAATCAAATTATTTTTAAAAAGAAAAGTTTTTTCCTTTAACATGAGGAGGTAGTTAAAAATAATTCTGTAGGGGTGCCTGAGTGGCTCATTCGTTAAGAATTTGCATTCAACTTGGGTCATGATCCCAGGGTCCTGGGATCGAACCCCACATCAGGCTCCCTGCTCAGCGGGAAGCCTGCTTCACCCTCTCCCACTCCCCCTACTTGTGTTCCCTCTCTCGCTATGTCTCTCTCTGTCAAATAAATAAATAAAAATCTTTCAAAAAAGTTCTGTAATAAATATAATTTAAATTTAAATTTTTAAAATAACCCAGTATTTCCTTCTTAATTAAAAAAAAAATGTTCCCATGATTTGCTTTTTTGGGGGGTGGGGGTTGTAGAGAATTGCCTGAATTTGTGGAGAAATAAATTATATCTGAGTATCATTTGACACACTCAGATGTATAAAACTGAGGACCTTGAAAATTTTTTATAAAGCCAATTTTGTTTTTCAGTATTTACTTCCTCTCTACCTCTTAAGCACTGACGTGTTGGTCGACATACTTTATCTAATACCCTACAGTAAGCTTTAGTAATTAAACCATTTGCTGTTCCTGACTTACTTGTCACTTAGGACAGGGAGAAACTTTGATCTGCCGTATTTAAATGGGAAAAAAAAATGGTATGCATTTAGGCTCTACTGTTAACAAGTTTCTTTCTTCCTACTCACCGTCAAACTCTAGATGACATTCGATGATTATTCCTTGTAAGATTAAGTGTAATCAGAGGCTCCAACTGAAGTGTGCATCAGGATTACTTATAGGGTATATAGGGGTATATATATATATATATATATTTTAAATGTGGGAATCCGATTCCAAGACCTACTTAGTAAATTTGATAAGCATGAGTTCCCTCCCTCTCTCTCTTTCTCTCTCTTTCTTTTTCTTAACCTCAGAGGAGATTTCATTTTGCACACATGGCTAAAAAACTAGAGATTAAAATGAGTCTTTGGGATCTGATGGACTTGTGTTATATAGTCCACCTCCATGAGTTACTAATTTTAATTTTTAAGCTAACTTCCTACCTATAGGCCCCTGTTTCTTCATGTATAAAACATCGATATTATCATTTACTTCATTAGGTTGTTATATAAGGATTAACTATGAGAATATAGTAAGAACATAGCAGGGCAATGTATACAGTAAATGCTCAATATGTGGTAGACATGACTATTGATTTTAATTTATTTTAATTAATATAAAAGGTGGAGAGGAGGGAAACGAGTCCACTATAAGATTGTCCTGGGTGGAATCTTCAGGACACGATGTTCTCATCAGAGCCGGAGCACTATATCCAGGAGAGGAATAGTCATCCTCCTTGAAACACGGGCTGCTTATCCCTGCCCCCGATGACAGCTTTCTGCATGTGTTATTGTCCATTCAGCCCTCACAGCCATCGGATGCATTCAACTCACAACTGCGTAATTCCTTGTGAAATGGCTTGTTACCGAATTCTGCTACTTCAGCAGCTCTCTACCTAAGAATGGCACATTAGTGGGTAAAGTAATAAATCATATTTTGAAACTCATCACATGGGCAAAGAATGACAGGACGAAGAAAACAAAGAAACACATCCCAGGTCAAAATTAAAGTCTGAGATGTTAGTGTGCTATCTAGTCTTGTTTGTGGAAATGATACCTGCCATCACCATATTCAGTGGTGAGACGGATTGTTCAGCCTCTCTTAGCCCCATGCTGCCCACCAGATGGAGGGCAGAGTTTCCTACAAGGACGTCCCAGGACTCAGGCTGTCATGAGAAGTTGAAACCACTCTCCATGAAAGTCAGCTTCCTGGGGTGCCTGGGTGGCTTAGTCGTTAAGGGTCTGTCTTCAGCTCAGGTCATGATCCCAGGGTCCCCGAATCATGCCCCACATCGGGCTTCCTGCTTGGTGGAAGCCTGTTTCTCTCTCTTCCACTGCCCCTGCTTGTGTTCCCTATCTTGCTGTGTCATTCTCTGTCAAGTAAATAAATAAAATCTTTAAAAGAAAGAAAGAAAGAAAGAAAGAAAGAAAGGGAAAGAAAGAAAGAGAAAGAAAAGAAAGTCAGCTCCCCAGGACTGGAGGGGAGTTGAGCACATGGTAGGCAGATGAAACCCTGTGACGGTTCCCTGTAGCACAGCCTGAAGCTATGTAACATCACAGGAGAGTTTGGAGAACACCTGCAGCTGAACACAGATTCTGGACAGCAAGCGGGAAGAGCTCAGCTCATTTACCACTTAGTGCTTGGATCATTCTGAAGACATGCTGGCAGGAGCAGATGCAACAGCAGCTTCTTGCTGGGAAACCGCAGCCACAGGAGAACACTGTATACTGGCGATCATCATAATTACACAGAACATTGCTACCTAGCACTTTTGTATATGTGTTTCCGATCCTAGTTGCTGGTTTGCAAGCGAGGGCGGGCTCCTTCTATTCAAGCAATGTCGAGGACAAGGGAGTGGATGGATAAAGAGGGCAGTGCCATGCTCACTAGCACACAGGGGACGTAGCAGCAGAGACAGATGCAGGTTCTTAGGAGTCCGAAGCCCATAAGCATTTCAGAGTCTTTAAAAAAAAAAATAATGCAGGGCACCTGGGGGCTCAGTGGGTTAAGCCTCTGCCTTCGGCTCAGGTCATGATCTCAGGGTCCTGGGATAGAGCTCCACATCCGGCTCTCTGCTTGGCGGGGAGCCTGCTTCCTCCTCTCTCTCTGCCTACTTCTCTGCCCACTTGTGATCAAGTAAATAAATTTTTAAAAATCTTAAAAAAAAAGAATATAAATGAATAAATTAATAAATAAATAATGCAGTAGACGAATGCATAATCAGGGATGCCTAAGGAGCCTGTGTCAAGGGAAGGCCTTAAAGCTTAAGCTTCATTAGATAAGGGTAAATCCACCTGTGCATACTAGTTTTTAAGGTTGGTGGCTTTCTCAAGGTGAAAATATCAGAGTTGGGGCTTGAACTGTATGATTACGGAGATTGTGTTTGTTGGTTTGTTTATTCATTCATTCATTTATTCATTTATTTGGAAGCAAATGACTCTTTCTGCTAGGCCATGCTATTCTTTTTATTAGATCGTCTAGCAAATTGGCGTGCATTCCTATATTAATCTATGGGGTAGGATCCGAAACAGCCATGAATATTATAATAGTTCTTTTGATTTCGTGCCTGATCCAATACCATACCGATAAAGGTTGAGATGGCACCCCAATCCCCCCCCCGGGCCACCCCCCTGCTGCTGTCCCGGCCCCTGCCCTACCCCTTTCTATTGTTTCTACTTATGAGACCTCGAGTTACAGCAGCCATCTTTCAACTGGAATGGGGAAGCAAATGCAAAAGGTGAATAACGGACAGGGAAAGATGGAAGAACCTGGATCATTAAGGGCATGGCTGACCAGAGAATGGGCTAGTCCCAGAGTTTCCTTACCTCAGGATTTCTTGTTCCGTGACATAATACCCTTAATGCAGTTGACTGACAGGGTTGGCAACTGGGAGCGGAGTGTTCTTGCTGACGCCGATATTTGAAACAAGGGATCTTAAATTCTAAGCTGCATAGGAGAAGCTGCAAAGATTTAGGCAAAGAATGATAGGACAAGGACACTGGGGGTGGGGATGGGAACCCAAACCTGGGGATCTGAATAACTTGTAGCGTCTGACAACAAGTGTACTAAGAGCAAGAAAACTGGAAGTATGGGCTGTCAGAGATTGGAGAATTTTATCTTTTCGAGTTCTCCGGTTTATATCAAGGTTATAGCTTATGGACAATGGAGGAAAAAGTTGCCGAGAAGTAGAGATTAAGTTATTATAAAAGTTAGGAAAAAAAGCATAAACTGAGGCTTGGCATGAGTCATTTATATAGATGCTGAGTCAGAACAAGATGTCGGTAGAATTTGGGACAGTGTGGAGAGGATATATGGAATTGAATTGTCCAAAATTTTTTTTTAAAGATTTTATTTACTTATTTGACAGAGAGAGACACACACTGTGAGAGAGGGAACACAAGTAGGGGGAGTGGGAGAGGGAGAAGCAGGCATCCCGGCGAGCAAGGAGCGCAATGTGGGGCTCGATCCCAGACCCTGAGACCATGACCTGAGCCAAAGACAGACACTTAACAACTGAGCCATCCAGGCACCCTGAATTGTCCAAATTCTTGATTCAGCAGAGGTGGTGGGTGGAAGTGATGATGACATGGGCTAGCTTTATGTATAAATGGCTTGAGCTGTAAAGAGAGGGGAGATTTCTCTTGAGAGTGTAAGATCAGTGAATTAAAAGACTCTGTGAGCTAAAAAAGGACGTGCTAACATTCCTTCCTTGCACTGGGAAACAGGAAGTGAGAGCCTTCTTTTTTTTTTTTTTAAGATTTTATTTATTTATTTGACAGAGATCACAAGCAGGCAGGGAGGCAGGCAGAGAGAGAGGAGGAAGCAGGCTCCCTGCTGAGCAGAGAGCCCCATGAGGGGCTCGATCCTAGGACCCTGGGATCATGACCTGAGCTGAAGGCAGAGGCTTTAACCCACTGAGCCACCCAGGTGCCCCAAGTGAGAGCCTTCTGGTGTGCTCTCAGGTTGAGGGAAAAGGGTGTGAAGGTGTGGAAGAGATCGAAGACAAAGGGCAGACCGTTTATAATTTTCCAGAAAACACAGTAAAAACGGAAGGTATGGGATTTCTGATACCATACGGTGACACCCATCATTTATAATTTAAAGATGTGATTTATTTTTATGTATATTTGAAATAATGACCCGTGCTGCTCAATATGGCAATCACAAATCATTACTGTTGCGAAACCCACTTTTTTTTTTTAAGATGCTGAGAGATTATGAAAACACACTCACTCTTATTCATTAAAAGATTAGTTCATACTTGAGCCCTAATTTCATTTGCAAATTTGAGCCAAAAGTTGAAGTGAAATCCAAATCAGTGCTTTTTAAATGAGAATGTTATTATCAATATCTTAGCTTTGGTTTTTCCCTTTATTTTCATCATGGGAAGTGATAATCTTGTTCTTATTCACTCTGGTTCCCTGGGACACAAAACCAGTGATGACTTGTTGAATTTTACTTATGTGTGGTCTACTTTTCTAGATTTGCCAAGATCAGTCAACACTTATTAGAAATAAATTTCAGCACTTTATTCAGACTTACTAAGTAGGTTTGTTATTTTGGATGACAGTACTGATCTGTCATATCTTAGTGTTTGGCTCAGCTCATTTTATATTAGTGAAATGAGTCCATTCATAAATCTTTTCCTCTAAGTGGCAGAGGCATTAATGTATTCTGAATATTATAACTAGTTGTGGTTTTCTTAAAATTTTATAGTGTGAAATCTTGTCTGATTCTCACTGAAGTATATTTATAGAATGATGAAATTATAGAGCACCTTAGAGATATCTTTTCTCCCTAATTCCTCAATTAATTTTTAATATTTTATAAATGTTTAGTGTTTATTTAAGGTTTATTCTTAGCTGTCAGTTTTGGCGATTCAAATAAGTCTTAACATTTTATAATTGCACAATCAAATGTACTGACAACGTCAATTGCTTTTTTTTTTTTAAACAAAACAAAATACACCACCAAGAAATGGTAAACAATTGGGTAATTTCGATTTATTTCAGATTGTACTGGTGATAGGACTGCTTTCAGAAGAAATGAATGTGGTACAAGTCTCTTATCAAACAAGCAATATAATTGGGCTGGAAGTGGGGACCTGAATTTGGATATCAGAGATCTAATTATTTTTTATTTGGTAACACTGGAAGTTCCAGATCCAAATAGTTGACTTTTTGAATTCTATTTTTTTAAATTTGTTCTGAAGTCATTATGCATAAATATGAGTAAATGAAAACCATACATAGGAGATAGCTTGTATTAAATCAGATTTTACTTAGAACAATATGAATCAACAGAAAGAAATACACCCCATCAAACTGAAAGTAGTTGAGTATTATGTATCTTGGATGAACTCATTCCCTTTAATAAATCACTAACATCTTGCTTCCAGAAATCAGTATGGGATTACTAAAAAAATTCCGACTTACCTCAACGAAATAAACGGTACTTGGATTTGACTATGTTAGATACTACATTTTCCATGTTCTGTCGCAGGCAGTCATTAAAGTATCTTTGCTCTCTTTAATTTCAATTAACAGAGTTAATTTTTAAGTCCTAAATCACATAAAGGTTATAACATTATGAATAGCCCTATTACAACAAACTTGAAATACTGGTCAGTGACTACACAATTGCTAATTATTTTTATAGGTTACTTAATTAAACAATCAAGTTAGCATGTTTAATAATTTGACTCCGTGATTCTCAAAGTCTGGTTCCTTGGCTAGCAGCAGCTGTATCACCTGGGAGCTTGTTGGGATCAAATTCTCAGATCCTACACTAAAAGCAACTGAATCGAAAACCCTGTGCTATGGGTCCCAGCAATTTCTAGCCGTCTAGGTGATTCTGATATAAGCTAGAGTTTGAGAGCCGCTAGTTTATAGGAGTTCCAACTCTGTATTTACACAAACCCAAGTTCAAATTCTGGCTTATTCCCTTCTTAACTGTGGGCCTTGGGTGAGTTTCTTCATTTCTTTAAGATTTAGGCCTTGCATTTGTAAAATGGTAAAATGATAATACCTGCATCTTAGGCATGTCATGGGGATTAAATTATGTGATAATATGACAAATATAGCATCGTCCTGAAACACACCAAGCACTCAATTAATGATAATGTTAAGAACAGTATCAAGAAATAATTCTGGAAATTCACTGAAGCCTGTTTTCTAAAACACTGTTTCATAAGTGAATTCTCCCTATCAGAAATAAATAGAATACAGCTCATGTTACATGTAGTTACATAATATAAATGGCCATAATAATAGTGTCTCTTTTCTAAGACATATACACATCAGATTTATATGACAGAAACTAGTATTAATCTTTCAAAACAGGAAAAAGACAAATGGTTATCCTTATCTTAAAGTAAGAGGAAAAAAGCAGAGCAAAGCAGTGAGTAGGAACTCATAGAACCGATTTCAAATCTGAAATTCAAAAGGTCTGACCCTAGGATTTGTGTGTTTATCTGTTTCCCTCTATTAATTTTGAAATTTTTATAATAGATGTAGTTCACATTCATTTAATTTATGTACCCTCACTGAACAGAAAGTTTTATAATGAGAACTCACTGTTTTCATTGGCACCTTTAAAAAATACTGATCCTCATTTTGATTTACTTGAAAGCCAACAGCCCGTTTTGGAGTACTTCCTGCTGTGAACTGTGGCGAGCTAAGGAGGAAGCTAAAGAAAATATCTGTGATTTGAAAAGGGCACTTATAAACTCATTATGATTTGCAAAACAAAGCTAAATGAATGCAGGTGCACAGTGAATAAATACCCAGTGTTGCATGACTTCACTACAATGGAAACGTAAGGTGGACAGATGTGGAAGTTACTAGGGAGAAGAAATTGTTGGAATCATCAGAAGCTGCTGAATCTCAAACCAGATTGTAGGAGGGAAGGTAATAATAAATGGTAAAGGATTTCTTTAATTTTAAGTAGGGAAGCATTGAACTATAGGCAGAATTTGTAAGGAGATTTGTCTAACTGACAAGTACACAAGGCAGATCTGTATGAGAAGTAAGAGGAGTAGAAGACACAGGCAACAACAACAACAAAAAAAACAATTATGAAATAAGCTACCCACAATTCAGTGTTCTGAGGCGAGTGAGATAGTGAGGGGATAAATACTAGCCAGTTTATAGGAGAAGTTAGGACATTGATAAAGGTTAAGTCCTCAACAAGATGTCCATTTACAGGTGCTTAAGGTCTTCATTGCCCTGTTTTCAAATTATAAGAGAGTAAGTACAGAAATTAAAGAAAAAGAGAAGAGTTTTTTTAAACAGATTCAAACAATGAGAAATACACCTATAAATGTCAGTTTATTGCAGTGTGTTTATAATGTACCTCATACACTTAAAGTTAGGGTTATAATCTCAGACTTTATATTTTTGAAATTTATGCAAAGATACACTCTGGACACTCACATCCTTCAACTCAGCAAGTGGAACTCAAGCTACATTTCAAATGCATTTGCCCTTTTTGCTGGGTGTACTTGTGCAGTACATAACTTCCACAACTGTACATGTCATCCTGTAGTATTATAGGATAGGAAGAAAACAGTAATTATCTAGATAAATATGTTCACATTGCACATGAGAAAATGAAGCCTACGGACAAGAAAAAGCTTTCTGTTATTGAATAATTAACCCTGGTAGTTGCCAATGGCTGATGGCACCCAGAATTGTTCTATAAAGAATTACGGCATAAAGGTAATTTAGTAAACAGGACTATTTGTAACCTCAGCAAAATAAATTTTGTAAGAATTATTTTGCCACTGTTCTTTGAATGAATCCAACTCACATTTATTTTATTCCCCATGCTACAAATTTACCATCTTATTTTCTTCCAATTCATTTTTAAAAAGTAAGATATTTAAAATATATTTCCTTTGTACCAGATACTAATCAAAGTGCTGAATATATAAATTCTTATAATCCATGCAACAAGGCACTATTTTTTTTTTTTTCAGAGAGGGTGAGACAGAAAGAAAGGGGGGAGGGACAGAAGGCGAGGGAGAGAGAGAGTATTTGAAGCAGGCTCCAGACCCAGTGGGGAACCCAGCATGGGGCTTGATCTCACAACCCTGAGACCATGATCCAAGCCAAAATCAAGAGTAGTTTACTTAACCAACGGGGCCACGCAGATGCCACAACAAGGTACAATTTTAAATATTTTAATATTTTATAGAAGAGTAAATACAGCATAGGAAAGTTAAATAATTTTTCCTAAGTCACATACTTGTTAAGTGGTGGAGCTAGACTTGGGTGACAGACAGCCATATCCAAAGCCACTCATATCCAGAATCTATGCTGCTGAATATTCTAATAAATATAACCTTGTACCAATATAAAGGTTCTTTTGTTGAGTGAAAATTAGAGATCTTTTAGAACGTATTTATTACCAAAAATTAAAAATAGCAAACTATCGATAGTTATTTTAAGGCAAACAATAGATGATTTACAGTCTTCATTAATGGTTTAAAAAATATTTTTACAGATTTTAACACTCAGTAAACCATATATATAAATTCAAACACTGGAATTATTATTCCAAAATATGGATCTCTTTTATCCATATACTTTTTACACTTTGATTTATAAAGTACAAAAATAGATATTTGGGGGAAAATACACTTGAAAATGAACAAAGGAAACTCTAAGAATTTGGCCACCTCTGGAAGCTTCTGTCTCAAACTCTCACAAACTAAATATCTACTCAAGAAAAAAAATAGTACGAGTATCACAATTAGAGGTATGTTTTCTTTCAGAATTTGGCAGATTTTAAGAGGAAAAAAAAGGTAATAATCTGAAACTCAAAGATGTGATCTTGCTTAGTTAGTGTCCAGAATAAAAGAGCCAAGTGACTTACATATTTACAGGAAACTTAGATCTCAGAATATTGTGTTTGAGTACAATTATGCACATATGCAGTTTTCAGTCTAATATAAGGAACTGAACAGGATCTATCATACTGAAAAAGTTCTGGTATATACTGTCATACAGAGTATTGTACTATAATAATATAAAAGCATGAAAAATAAGATGCTAAATTCTATAAAATGCATATTTCATAGCATGTTGTTTGGTACAAAAAGTTCTAACACACTAAAGTTCTAAAAGTTCTACAAACTAAGGTAATGAAAAATACTGATATTCATAGAATTTGGTTTTAGGCCAAGAAATACTACCGTAATCTTCAAAGTAAATCCTTTCTAATTTCTAAACAGAATGTTACTATTGCAATCAAATGTGACCTGATGAGCCTCAGTCTCTGTTATGTATGTGTGTGTATATGAGTGTGTGTGTGTATATATTTGTGTATATATGTGTGTGTATCGTTGTAAGTGTGCGTGTATTTTTATATATATATATATATATATATATATATATATAACAAGTTAGAACTGGATATATATGTATATATGTATATATATGTGTATATTAGTAATATTTGAGCTTCACATGGCTAATCTCCTTTGGTTATCAGAGTTTATAGTCACTATTGTCCCTATTCTGCAGATGAGCAAGTAGAGGCACTGAGTAGAAAATGGGTGGTTTGAATCCCCATTAGAACACATTGTGTGGGCGCCTGGGTGGCTCAGTGGGTTAGGCCGCTGCCTTCGGCTCAGGTCATGATCTCAGGGTCCTGGGATCAAGTCCCGCA